>NC_052624.1:119197042-119497505 GCF_016161935.1 Mauremys reevesii | reverse complement strand
GATTGCTGAACACTTTTGAAAATCTGACCCTTCATAATTGCATCATAAGTAAACTATTCTATTCAATCTAGACAAGGTGGGTGAGGTAATATCTTTTATTGGACCAACTTCTGGTGGTGAGAGAGACAAGCTCTTGAGCTTACACAGAGCTCTCCTGCAGCTAAATACAAGATGGAACAAATTGTTTAACATAAGTAGTTAACACATTTCAAGGGATCATTGAAGGTGAAGTGGTCTGTTAATATCCCTCCAATCACAGGGAGGAAAGAGGGAGGGGAAAGCAGTTGAGGGGAGACGTTAGTGAGTTAAAGAGTGTTGTAATAAGCCGTAAATCCAGTGTCTCTATTCAGTCCATGTTTCTTTACTCTCTAGTAAAGTTATGAGTCTAAGCTCCCAGGTTCATCTTTTGAAAGTGTTGTGCACGTTTTCTTTGAGGATGAGGACTGGTAAGTCAGATACAGAGTGATCGCTTTGTGAAAAGCGTTCACCCTCAGTGATGTGGTGGTTCTGTCTTTTATTATTTTCCTGTGTGAATTTATTTGAAAGCATAGTGATCATCTGGTTTCACCCACATAGTTGCTAGTGGGCATTTAGTGCACTGGATGAGGTACACCACATGCATAGTACCCATCGATCTTAAAAGGCAAGTTATGGGGGGTGTTGATCATGATATCACTGCAGATAAGTCTGCAGGTCCCCAACAAGTATGGTTTGTAGTTGATTGGTGATACCCCGTATGGGTTCCTGCGTGGGGTGGAAGTGACAATGAGGGGTGTATGGCCAGAGGAGGTTTTATTTCTGTACTGAAACAGGTTCTCTCAGGATATTTGGGTGGCCCATTCCAAATACCCTGAGAGAACCTGCTTCAATACAGAAATAAAACCCCTCTGACTGCACATTGACTTCAATAGGATTATTCATATGTGAAAAATTAAGCATGTGCCTAACTGTTTGCCAGATTGGAGCCAAAATAACATATTTATACAAAAGACCTGATAAATTGTATTAAAATTCTGAAAAATCTTAGGGACATTTCAAATATAGAGTCATAGATTCCAAGGCCAGAAGGGACCATTATGATCATCTAGTCTGACCTCCTGTGAAACAGGCCATAGAACTTCACCAAAATAATTCCTACAGCATATCTTTTAGAAAGATATTTTTACATTTAAGGTTAAAGATGTATGCCTTATTTCCAGTCTGAATTCATCAAGGTTCAGCTTCCAGCCACTAGATCATATTATACCTTTCTCTGCTACAGCCCATTGTTAATTATTTGTTCCCCATGCAGGTACTCCCCATGCAGACTGTAATCAAGTCACCTCTCAATCTTCTCTTTGTTAAGCTAAAAGATTGAGCTCACTGAGTCCATCACTATAAGGCAGATTTTCTAATATTTTAATTATTCTCATTCCTCTTCTCTCACCCCTCTCCAATTTATCAACTCCCTTTTTGAATTATGGGCACCAGAACTGGACACAGCATTTCAGCAGCAGTCACACCAGTGCCAAATACAGGGGTAAAATAATCTCTCTACTCCTATTTCATATTCCCCTGTCCCATATCAGCAGTTCCATTATCTTGCCCAGGATCGATGTCAAGCTGACAGGCCTAGAACTACCTTCATCATCATGTTTGCCCTTTTAAAAAATTGGCACAACACTAGCTTTTTTTCAGTCTTCTGGAACTTTCCTAGTGCTCCAAGACTTTTGAAAATTAACATTAATGGTCCAGCAAGCTCCTCAGCTGGCTTTTTTAAACTTCTTACATGCAAGTTATCTGTGCCTGCTGATTTAAAAATGTCTGACTTTATTAGCAGCTGTTTAACTTCCTTCAGAAATACTAGTGGAATGCAAATATTATTATTAGCAGTATATAATGAGACTATGTCATCTGTTTTTTCCCCAAAATTTAGAATAGACATGTTTATTAAACACTTCTGCCTTTTCTTCATTGTTATTGATAATTCTACCATTTCCATTTGGTGTTGCCGGCACAATTGTCAGGATTCTTTTTCTTCCTAATATATTTTTTTAAATCTCTTTTTTATTGTCCTTAATTCTGCTGGTCAGAGAGTTCTCTTCTTCTCCCTTGGCTTCCCGTATAATTTTCTACAGTCCCTAACTTCTGATTTTATATTTATAACTATCTACTTCCCCTTTCCTTCATTTCTTATATATTTACTTTATTCTATTTTTATAGTTGCCTTTATTTCCATGTAAACTTTTAACCAGAATGGTCTTCTTCCTTGATTGTGGCTTTTTGAATATCTCAGAAGGTGTTCTGAAGTGATTCGCAATTATCATTAAATTCCTCCATACATATATGTGATAAAGTAATGGTCACTTGTACCTAAGCTACCATTAATTTTTAGTTTTGTGATCAGTTCCTCTTTATCTGTTAGCACAAGGTCTAATAAAACATAAATAGATGCAGAAGACTGGTTTAATTGAAAACATGTATTTGAATGATCATGTGTTAATCTATAATTTTCAAAATAAGAAACTAATTTAGATTATTTTTGAGGGAGAACAACATTAAGGCTGAAAATAAATAGAAACACAAGACTGGTGTGAAGGTTATTTTTTGGAGGGAGTAGGGGGGGAATAGTCACTAGCTGAAAACCCTCAGATTATGTACCAATGTAATTAAACTAATTAAGTCTTGCAAACAGTTTCCCCATAAATTTAAATAATTGTTTTTCATATTGATATCTCCTTCAAGTGAGTTTGCACTATGAGCATGATAAGGAACTAATCCTGTGTGACTGCAGCAGTGAACATATCTAGTGCTCATCGTGGGAGAAGAGTCTTAAGTTTTTGTCACACAATGTTGCAATATAGAGTTGTTTTGGTGATGAAAGAAAGAAAAAAGAGCAAATAGTCAGAGAACAATTAATCTCACTTTACTGACTCATTTTAGCATACATTCAAGTATGAGTGCTGCTGAGGGATTCCAAGCTTTGTGTTACAGAGTGGACATAACTTGTCTGAAACATATATCAACTGATCTTCCTAAATTTATACATGTTTTTAATAGAAAATAAGACAGGGTTGTTTTGCTTTTGTAATCCAGAGGAAAATTTTAAGGACTAAATATTGAAGAAATTTCATTTGAATTATTGAGACATTTTAAAGGAAAGGAGGGAGCTTTAAACCACAAGGTGGGGTTAATTGTAATTTGATTTGTCCATGGTTATTTGTTTAGATAATAGAAGGAAGACCCAAGGTCTCATAAAACTGCTGCTCTGAGACGTTCCATCCTGTCATCATCCTCAAAGCAAGTTCACATCAGGGCAGACTCCATTTAGGCAGAGAAAATTCAATTAGGATCATTCTGTGGATTTAAGATTCCCATGAGGATCAGGACAGGCAATATTCAGATTTCATTGTTTTAACAAAATATATGCCAACAAACAACTATTTTTTTCTGTACTGTCTTTAGCTCCCTCTTCTATTTTTCCCAAAGTATGTTAATCCGGTTTTGAATTTATGAAAAAAATGTTCAATTTTTTTCTGATTTAGGCTGAGAGTGTTACATGATGTGGAAATCATTTCAAGAATAAATTGCCAATTGTTTGGATGTAAAATTATTCTAAAAAGAACAATTTGATCAGCAAGAAAATAAATATCAGAAAATTGGTTCAGTGTTGTGGTTCTGTCATTCCATACTGCATGGAAAACATTTTGGAATTCAATATGCTATTCTGTGAAAAAAAAAAATCTCAGGAGAGGAACCTCATAAGGGACAATTAATGTAACTTCTGGAGTCAGATGCAGTTACCCAGTACTGTCCTTTATTTCAGCTCAGCACAGGTCTGCAAATCATTGAAATTATAAAAAAACTATTAAAAAAAACATTTGGCTAAGGCTTTGGTCTTGAAAACACTTACTCCTGTAAGTAAGTTTATGCATGAACACCATGATTGCCAACTCCAAAATTTCAAAAATCATGAGTCAGATCCCAGAAAATCATGAAATTGGCCAAAAAATTATGAGATTTAAAAAAAATATATATACTGCAGTTTTGGTCCATCTTTTGATATTTGAACTCCCCCTGACTACCCACAGTGTGTGTGACAGTTAAACAGTGTTGTTAATCCTCCCAAATGAGACAAAGACTGCTGGGAGACTAAGAAAGTTAGCCAGTTGAGTTTGTCAGCAGAGGGAGCCAGAGCTGTGTGTGTTTTTGTTTTGTTGCCTTACCTTGCAGGTACTCTGTAAGGAAGAACACACCACGGGAAGTAAACGGCATGTTACTAACACCACTGCTAGTTCTTCCTCTGCCTGCTCCTGTGAGGACCCCAACAGCCTGGCACCCTGACCCTGGAGAATTCTGCACAGGTTCTGGTCTTGACTTGATAAAAATGTAGCCTGCATATCCCCACCAACAAAAGCCAAGGAGAGGACCCTCCAGGTGTGAAAGGTGCCTTCTGATGGACTCCCTCAGGAAGCAGGAAAGACAGCTGCAGGAGGAGGTGACTCATCTGTATGGCATCTTGGGAGCATGAGGACTTCATCTATCAGACACATGTGGCAACATCTGGGATGGAAGATGCTAGCTGACTACAGACAACTGCAGCAGCAGCACCAGAGGAGACAGGATAACTAGCTGCTCTGCAAGGAGACTGGTTGCTAGCCACCTTGTTCAGTAGTCATTGCTCCACCTGCACCGTCCCTCCTCCCTCCCAGTCCATTGAGGTCAAGAACCAATATACTGTTCTGGCAACAAGAGGAGAGGAGCAAGTCCCAATGGCAGAGAGGAGCCATTTGTCCCCAAGGTTGGGAGGTTCACTGCCACTGAACCTGAAAGGAGGAGACATGGGGTGCTGGTGGTTGGGGACTCCCTTTTGAAGGAAATGGAGGCATCCATCTGCAAACCTGACATGACACCCAGAGAGGTGTGCTGCCTGCCTGGAGCCTATATCCAAGACATTATGGAAAGGTTTCCGATAACCATCATTCCCTCTGCTCACTACCCCATGATGTTCATCCATGTTGGCACTAATGATACTGCCAGGCCTGACACTGAGCAGATCAGTAGCACCTACAGGCCTCTGGGAGCTAGGGTGAAGGAGCTGTGTTCTTATCCATCCTCCCTGTTGAGGGTAAGGGTTCAGGCAGGTACATGCACATCCTGGAGAGGGCTTCAGCTTCTTCGACCATGGGAAGCTGTTCCAGAAAGAAGGTCTGCTAGGAAGAGATGAGGTCTACTTAACCAAGAAGAAGAAGAAGATCTTCATGCTCCAACTTGTCAACTTAGTGAGGAAGGCTTTAAACTAGTTAAAATGGGGGCAAGTGACAAAAGCCCTCAGGTAACTGTAAAAAAGGTGACCTAACAGAGGATTAGATGTTCAGGGAGATGTGGAAAATGACAATAGGGTCAAAGGAACAACAAGATGGACATCGGTGAGGGAATCTGATCAACATTTTAGATGTCTGTACACAAATGTGAGAAGTATGGGGAATAAACAGGAAGAACTGGAAGTATTACTACATAAACTAAATTATGATTTAACTGGCAGCACAGAGATTTGATGGGATAAATCTCATGACTGGAATAGTGGTAAAAATGGGTATAACTTATTCAGAAAGGGCAGGCAGAGGAAAAGGGAAGAGGGGTTGCATTATACATAAAGGATACATACACTTGTTCTGAGGTCCAGAAGGAGGTGGGAGGTGGACCAGTTAAGAGAGTTGAGAGTCTCTGGGTAAAGATAAAAAGGTTAAAAAATAGGGGTGATGTCATAATGGGGGTCTAATATAGACCACCAAATCAGAAAGAGGAGGTGGATGATGCATTCTAAAACAAATAACAGAAATATCCAAAAAACAGGACCAGGTAGTAATGGGGGACTTTAACTACCCAGCCATTTGTTGGGAAATTAATACAGCAAAACACAAAATTTCCAATTGAAATGTATTAGGGACAACTTTTTATTCCAGAAAGTGGAGGAAGTAACCAGGGAGACAGGCATTTTATACTTGATTCTGACCAATGGGGAAGAAATGGTAGGGAATCTGAAGGGGAAAGGCAATTTGGGTGACAGTGATAATCAAATGATAGAATTCATTGTTCTAAGGATGGGAAGGAGTGAGCGATGCAGAATAAGGCTAATGGATTTCAAAAAAAGCAGACTGTAACAAACTCAGACAACTGGTAGGTAAGGTCAAATGGAAAGAAAACCTAAGGGAACAAGGAGTCTGGGAGATCTGACAGTTCCTCAAGGAGATAATATCAAAGGCACAACTGCAAACTATTCCAATTCAAAGGAAAGATAGAAACAATATGAAGAGATCAATATGGCTCCACCAAGAGCTCTTTAATTACCTGAAAATCAAAACAGAATCATACAAAAAGTGGAGATGAAGTTGATAAGGAGAAGCACAAAAGAACAGCACAAGTATGTAGGGACAAAATCAGAAAGGCTAAGTTACAAAATGAGCTACACCTGGCAACGGACATAAAAGTCAATAGAAGAGGTTCTTTAAATACAGGAGCAAGAGAAAGATGAAAGAAAGTGTAGGTCCTCTACTTATTGAGAAATGAGAGCTACTAACTGATGACATCAGGAAAGCTGAGGTGCTTAATGCCTATTTTGCTGTAGTCTTCACTGAAAAGTTAATGTTAACCAGATACTCAACACAATTAATATTAACAGCCAGGATGAAGGAACACTTGCCAAAATAGGGAGCTAACAGTTTAAAGAATATTTGGATAAGTTAGATGTATTCAAGTCAGCAGAGCCTGATGAAATTTATCCTACTGTACTTAAGGAACTAGCTGAAGCAATCTTGGACCCATTAAAAATGATCTTTGGGAACTCCTGGAGGATCGGATAGGCCAAGAAGACTGGAGAGGGGAAATATAGTACATATCTTTAAAAAGGGGAAGAAGGAGCACCCAGGGAATCATATACCAGTTAGCCTAACTTCAATACCTGGAACAACATTGGAGCAAATCATTAAACAGTCAATTTGTAAGCACCTAGAGCATAATAGAATTATAAGGAATAGTCAGCATGGATTTGTCAAGAACAAATCATGCCAAAGCAATTTAATTTCCTTCTTTGATAAAATTGCTTACTTAGTGAACTGGGGGAAGCAATAGACATGATATTCCTTGATATGAGTAAGGCTTTTGACACAGATTTGCATGACATTTTCATAAGCACACTAAGGAAATGTGGTCTAGACTAAATTACTATAAGGTGGTTCACAATCAGGGCCGGCTTTAGGCCAATTCAACCAATTCCCCTGAATCGGGTCCCGCCCCTAAGAGGCCCCTGCACCCAAGCCCCAATACGGCGTATGGGAAAGAGCCGGTGTGCTGTACCAGGATGGAGGCCCAGGCCCTTTAAATTGCCACCAGCGCCCCACTGCTGGAGCCCTGGGGTAGGGCTGCAGGGCTCTGGGAGCTATTTAAAAAGTCCAAAGCTCCCATTGCTTCTACCACCTCGGCCCTTTAAATAGCTGCTGGAGCCCCGCCGCTTCCCCCAGGGCTCCTGCAGCTATTTAAAGGGCCAGAGTGGTAGAAGCAGGAGAGTCCTGAGCCCTTTAAATACCCCCGAGCCCCAGGCTGAGATTTGACACAGATTTGCATGACATTTTCATAATGAGGGGGGCAGGGAGCAGCTGGGACCCACACATGTCCACACCCTCGGGTGACCAGACAGCAAGTGTGAAAAATCAGGATGAGGGGTGGGGGGGGGGACTAGGATCCTATATAAGAGAAAGACCCAAAAATCGGGACTGTCCCTATAAAATTGGGACATCTGGTCACCCTAGCACACCCCCAGGGAGTGGCAGGGACCCACACATGTGAAACAGAGCTCATTTCTAGTTCAGGCTCATCTTTTTAAAAAAGAACTTTAGATAGGATTAACATATATCCGTATTTTCCCGGACATGTCAGGCTAAATTTTAAAAATTCCTCCTGGGAAAATACGGACGTATGGTAACTCTATTGGTACAAAAAATACATACTGTGGCACATCCCTTAAATCAGAACTTTTTTATAGGGAACCGGTTGCTAAGAAGTGAAAGGCTTCTTTTTACATTTTTTTTTTTAGTCATCCCTGCCGGGGCCCCGCCAAAAATGTTCGAATTGGGCCCCGCACTTCCTAAAGCCAGCGCTGTTCACAATTGATTGAAATACCATACTCAAAGAGTAGTTATCAATTGTTTGCTGTCAAATAGGGAGGGCATATCTAGTGGAGTCTGCAGAGGTCAGTCCTGGGCCTGGTACTATTCAGTATTTTTATTAATGACTTGGATAATGGAGTAGAGAGTAGGCTTATGAAATTTTCAGATGACACCAAGCTGGGAGGGGTTGCAAGCACTTTGATCAACGGGGTTTAAAATTCAAAATGACCTTGACAAATTGGAGAATTGATCTGAATTCAACAAGATGAAATTCAATAAAGATGTGCAAAATACTTCACTTAGGAAGGAAAAATCAAATACATAACTACAAATGGGGAATAGCTGTCTAGGTGGTAGGATAGCTGAAAAGGATCTGGGGGTTATTGTACACAATAAACTGAATGTGAATCATCAATGTGATGCAGCTGCAAAAAAAGGCATGTTTTAACAGGAGTGTTAAATGTAAGACACAGAAAGTAATTTTCATGATTTACTCGGCATTGCTGAGGCCCCAGCTGGAGTACTGTGTCCAATTTTGGGCAAATTAGAAAGAGTCCAGAGGAAAGCAACAAAAATGATAAAAGGTTTTGAAAACCTCACCTAGGAGGAAAGGTTAAAAAGATTTGGCATGTTTAGTCTTGAAAAAAAAAGACTGAGGAGCGACTTGATAACAGTCTTTCAATATGTTAAGGGCTCTTACAAAGTGGATGGTGATCAATTGTTCTCCATGTCCACTGAAGGTGGGACAAAAAATAATAGCCTTAACCTGCAACAAGGGAGATTTAGGTTAGATATTAGGAAAAACTTTCGAACAGCAGGTTAGACTTGATCACTTCCAGCCCTATATTTCTATGATTCTATTAAATGTATTGCACAAGGTGATTCTGGCCCTGCTGCAGGAGCTCTTCACTGATGCTTCCAGTTTCTCCCCCAAACCCCAGCAGTCTAATTAATTCTGGGCCTTCCAGGCCCAGCCTCACATCTGCCCCTTGCCCATCTGTGCACCTCTGTTCCTCCTGAAGCTCCAGAGCTCCTTCTCCCTGCCCCAGGCCTGGTGTTGAAAAGATGGGAAGAAGCCAGGGGAGAAGGGAGCAGAACCAGCTTGAGCTGTTGGGCTCTTTCTGTTCCCTCCTTCCTACTCATCTCCTGTGAAAAATGGGTCAGTCTGTTCCCTGACAGGTGCATTTCAGCCTCCTATGATGGAAAATCCAGAACAAACCTTGGTAAGATGTTCCAGTTGTTAATTACCCTCCAGGCTGCTAGTTAACTGTCTCTCTATTTTCCACTTTCATTTTGGATTCTCAAGTTTTAGCTTTCTTTGCATATACCACTGCTAGGACTTGGGATCACTCCAAAATGTGTGCCTTATTTCTAGTCTGAATTTGTCACTGTGCTGGGTCCAGTACAAATACATAAATAGAGACAGTCCTTGTCCTGAAAAGCTTACAATCTAGAGCCCCATTCCTGAAAGGGGCTTTGTATAGGTGGACCTCTGAGCTCATACAGCACTCCAGTGACTTCTCCTTGGAGGACGTGGGCTATATTCAGTCCAAATTCATTCCGCTGATGCCTAAATCAAGTGGTGAGACAGCAAATACCAATCTGAGTCCCTTAACCCCTGCATGTTGATCACATTTTCAAAGTGAAAATTTTGACATTGGGACTGTGGGGTGTCACAGGGAAGGGTTTTTTCTGGTGGATAAAGGAGACTGGTAGAGAAGTGGGAAGAAGAAGAGGCACCCTATTTCGTCTCCCTCCCTATCCCCCTGGGACAATTCACAGTAAAGGGCATGGTGGGAGCAAACAGCCTTTATCCCTGTCTGCCCTCTACTGTTCTCTCCTACTCCCAACCTCCCTCTGAGCCTACCTAATCCCCAGACATCCTTCCCCACTACTTCATTCCCTAGTAGACTCCATTCTCCCCTTTTACTAAACCCTGGCAACCCAAGCCTACCCCCGCCTGGCTCAGTACCTCACCAATTCACCTGATCTTCCTCTAACCCAATCCCCATCTGCTGAGATGCACACACCGTCACTATGCCCCTCGCTCCTACTTCACCCCTCCACATCTGAGAGCCACAGTCTCAGCTCTGAATCATCTCCTCTCCCCCAATACTGCCAAGCTCAGAACAACCCGCACACAGACTAAGAACACCCCCATCAACACTAGGTTCAGAAGCCCCTCCCCACCACACACACATTTGTTGCTGGATCTGAAAAAGCAAGAGTAGAGGCAGAAAGGAACATGTGCTATATGCTGCCTCTGTGGGCCTGGACTGAAATAGCACCACAGAAGTCTATGACTCTTCCCTTTCCCACTTGCAGTCTATATACCAGTGGTACTCAACCAGGGGTACACGTACCTCTGAGGGTATGCAGAGGTCTTCCAGGCGATACATCAACTCATATAGATATTTGCCTAGTTTTAAAACAGACTACATAGAAAGCACTAGTGAAATCAGTACAAACTAAGATTTCATACAGACAATGATTTGTTTATATTGCTCTATATACTATACACTGAAATGTCAGTACAATATTTATATTCCAGTTGATTTATTTTATAATTATATGGTAAAAATTAGAAAGTAAGCAATTTTTCAGTAATATTGTGCTGTGTCACTTTTGTATTTTTATGTCTTGTAAGCAAATAGTTTTTAGGTGAGGTGTAACTTGGGGTATGCACGACAAATCAGACTCCTGAAAGGGGTACAGTAGCTTGGAAACGTTGAGAGTCACTGCTATATACAGTCCTGGTAACAGGCAGGCATACTGCAGCCTCCAGTGGCAGAAAATGGTATTTCAACTTGCCTTCCATCAGCCAGGGTGGTGGAACTGGAGGAGCTAAGAGCTAAGAGAGGCAGAGAGGTATGTTGATGAGGCTTTCCGGGACACTGTAGAATTGTCCCACCTCCGCTCAGACAGCCCCTGCGCTGTTGAGGAGGAAGAAAGGCCCAAGGAAGCAGAGCAGTCAATGGGAGCAGAGGGAAACCTTCCCATAGTTGGGACCCTCCTTCCAGATGGTGCTGGGATTGCCTCTCGCACTAAGGTTACCTCTCCGGGGGAAGGAACTCCAGTTTCTAGGAAAAGGCAGGTGTTAGTAATGGGAGATTCGATCATTAGAAACATAGATAGCTGGGTTTGTGATGACCGGGAGAACCGTATGGTGACTTGCCTGCCTGGTGCGAAGGTTGCGGATCTCTCGAGGCATCTAGACAGTCTTATGTGTAGTGCTGGGGAGGAGCCGGCGGTCATGGTACATGTAGGTACCAATGACATAGGGAAGGGTAGGAGAGATGTCCTGGAAGCCAAATTTAGGCTGCTAGGGAAGAGACTGAAATCTAGGACCTCTATGGTGGCATTCTCAGAAATGCTCGCAGTTCCACACGCAGGGCCGGGTAGGCAGGCAGAGCTTCAGAGACTCAACGCGTGGATGAGACGATGGTGTAGAGAGGAGGGGTTTACGTTCATTAGGAACTGGGGAAATTTCTGGGATGGGAGGAGCCTATATAGGAGAGATGAGCTCCACCTAAACCAAAGTGGAACCAGACTGCTGGCACTAAACATTAAAAAGGTTGTAGAGCAGTTTTTAAACTAGGAGATGGGGGAAAGCCGATTGCTGCAGAGGAGCATGTGGATCGGACACAGACTTCTCTTAGGGGAGAGTCTGATGATAGAGAACCTCCAGGTTATAGTCAGGAGCAGAGGACAGAAGAGGATAATGTAAGGGCCAGATCAGATGATAAACAGTCACATAAAAAAGAATCTGGCACATCAGAAAAGGGCAGACAAATAAAAAGGGACAAGTTTTTAAAGTGCTTGTACACAAATGCTAGACGTCTAAATAATAAGATGGGTGAACTAGAGTGCCTTGTGATAAAGGAGGATATTGATATAATAGGCATCACAGAAACCTGGTGGACTGAGAGCAATCAATGGGACACAATCATTCCAGGGTACAAAATATATAGGAAGGACAGAACAGGTCATGCAGGGGGAGGAGTGGCACTATATATGAAAGAAAATGTAGATTCAAATGAAGTAAAAATCTTAAGTGAATCCACATGTTCCATAGAATCTCTATGGATAGAAATTTCATGCTCTAATAAAAATATAACATTAGGGATCTATTCTCGACCACCTGACCAGGACAGTAATAGTGATGATGACATGCTAAGGGAAATTAGAGAGGCTATCAAAATTATCCCCATATTGACTGGGAACATTTCACTTCAGGACAAAATGCAGAGATAAAATTTCTCGATACTTTAAATGACTGCTTCATGGAGCAGCTGGTACGGGAACCCACAAGGGGAGAGGCAACTCTAGATTTAATCCTGAGTGGAGCGCAGGAGCTGGTCCAAGAGGTAACTATAGCAGGACCGCTTGGAAATAGTGACCATAATACAATAGCATTCAACATCCCTGTGGTGGGAAGAACACCTCAACAGCCCAACACTGTGGCATTTAATTTCAAAAGGGGGAACTATGCAAAAATGAGGGGGTTAGTTAAACAAAAGTTAAAAGGTATAGTGACTAAAGTGAAATCCCTGCAAGTTGCATGGGCCCTTTTTAAAGACACCATAATAGAGGCACAACTTCAATGTATACCGCAAATTAAGAAACACAGTAAAAGAACTAAAAAAGAGCCACCGTGGCTTAACAACCATGTAAAAGAAGCAGTGAGAGATAAAAAGACTTCCTTTAAAAAGTGGAAGTCAAATCCTAGTGAGGCAAATAGAAAGGAGCACAAACACTGCCAACTTAAGTGCAAGAGTGTAATAAGAAAAGCCAAAGAGGAGTTTGAAGAACGGCTAGCCAAAAACTCCAAAGGTAATAACAAAATGTTTTTTAAGTACATCAGAAGCAGGAAGCCTGCTAAACAACCAGTGGGGCCCCTTGGTGATCGAAATACAAAAGGAGCGCTTAAAGATGATAAAGGCATTGCGGAGAAACTAAATGGATTCTTTGTTTCAGTCTTCACAGCTGAGGGTGTTAGGGAGATTCCCAAACCTGTGCCAGCTTTTGTAGGTGACAAATCTGAGGAACTGTCACAGACTGAAGTGTCACTAGAGGAGGTTTTGGAATTAATTGATAAACTCAACATTAACAAGTCACCGGGACCAGATGGCATTCACCCAAGAGTTCTGAAAGAACTCAAATGTGAAGTTGCGGAACTATTAACTAAGGTTTGTAACCTGTCCTTTAAATCGGCTTCGGTACCCAATGACTGGAAGTTAGCTAATGTAACGCCAATATTTAAAAAGGGCTCTAGGGGTGAGCCTGACAATTACAGACCGGTAAGTCTAACATCGGTACCGGGCAAATTAGTTGAAACAATAGTAAAGAATAAAATTGTCAGATACATAGAAAAACATAAACTGTTGAGCAATAGTCAACATGGTTTCTGTAAAGGGAAATCGTGTCTTACTAATCTATTAGAATTCTTTGAAGGGGTCAACAAACATGTGGACAAGGGGGATCCGGTGGACATAGTGTACTTGGATTTCCAGAAAGCTTTTGACAAGGTCCCTCACCAAAGGCTCTTACGTAAATTAAGCTGTCATGGGATAAAAGGGAAGGTCCTTTCATGGCTTGAGAACTGGTTAAAGGACGGGGAACAAAGGGTAGGAATTAATGGTAAATTCTCAGAATGGAGAGGGGTAACTAGTGGTGTTCCCCAAGGGTCAGTCCTCGGACCAATCCTATTCAATTTATTCATAAATGATCTGGAGAAAGGGGTAAACAGTGAGGTGGCTAAGTTTGCAGATGATACTAAACTTCTCAAGATAGTTAAGACCAAAGCAGATTGTGAAGAACTTCAAAAAGATCTCACAAAACTAAGTGATTGGGCAACAAAATGGCAAATGAAATTTAATGTGGATAAATGTAAAGTAATGCACATTGGAAAAAATAACCCCAACTATACATACAATATGATGGGGGCTAATTTAGCTACAACGAGTCAGGAAAAAGATCTTGGCGTCATCGTGGATAGTTCTCTGAAGATGTCCACGCAGTGTGCAGAGGCGGTCAAAAAAGCAAACAGCATGTTAGGAATCATTAAAAAGGGGATAGAGAATAAGACTGAGAATATATTATTGCCCTTATATAAATCCATGGTATGCCCACATCTCGAATACTGTGTACAGATGTGGTCTCCTCACCTCAAAAAAGATATTCTAGCACTAGAAAAGGTTCAGAAAAGGGCAACTAAAATGATTAAGGGTTTGGAGAGGGTCCCATACAAGGAAAGATTAAAGAGGCTAGGACTCTTCAGCTTGGAAAAGAGAAGACTAAGGGGGGATATGATAGAGGTATATAAAATCATGAGTGATGTTGAGAAAGTGGATAAGGAAAAGTTATTTACTTATTCACATAATACAAGAACTATGGGTCACCCAATGAAATTAATAGGCAGCAGGTTTAAAACAAATAAAAGGAAATTCTTCACGCAGTGCACAGTCAACTTGTGTAACTCCTTACCTGAGGAGGTTGTGAAGGCTAGGACTATAACAATGTTTAAAAGGGAACTGGATAAATTCATGGTGGCTAAGTCCATAAATGGCTATTAGCCAGGATGGGTAAAGAATGGTTTCCCTGGCCTCTGTTCGTCAGAGGATGGAGATGGATGGCAGGAGAGAGATCACTTGATCATTGCCTGTTAGGTTCACTCCCTCTGGGGCACCTGGCATTGGCCACTGTTGGTAGACAGATACTGGGCTAGATGGACCTTTGGTCTGACCCGGTACGGCCATTCTTATGTTCTTAAATTCTTATGTGCACAGTTAGCAATTTCCTTTTTTTTTCAAATATAAATATTAATAATATTAGTAATCCCTAGTGGCCACCTAAATATCCATTATCAGATGGCAATTTTTCATTGGCATCACAGTGACAGTGTGTGTTGAGGAAGTTTTTAAAGGAAGGCCAGGGATTGGCTGCATGGATTAGTTCAGAGAGGGTGTTCCACACATAAGAGGCATTAGGGCATTTTCAGCAGAAGTGGTCAAGAGTTAATTGGTGTCCTGATAATGTGGAGGTAGGGAGGGGACTCAACAAGATGTAAAAGAGGATAAATAGCAAGGAGGTAAGTAATGAATGGTTTAAAGATAAGGACAAGAAGCTTATATTTGATGTAGTAGAGAAGGGGAAGCCAGTAGAGGGACTGATTATGATCAAAACAATGGGACTGGAAGATGAACTTGGAAGTAGTGTTTTGAATAGGCTTAAAGGGGAAAAGGCCAGGAAGGAGGAAGAGGCTGCAATAGTAAAGATGAGAGTTAATTTGGCCTGAATGAGAGTTTTGACAGTTCTTTATGAAGTTAAGCTGCAGTACATAGCAAGTTGAACCATTTATTAAATTATTAAACATACCATTTAGAACATACATACATCAGTAAATATAATACATACTCAGGTCATTTAAAAAGTAAATCCAATCTTTACAGACTTGCTTTAGAAGTCCACAATTGGGCAAAACTCTGTTGATTTACTCTAAGAAAGGATTTCCGATCAGGTCCCAAAATAGCATTGAATTCTGTAATTTAAATATCCACAAAATACATTTTAAGAGCACTAGTCTCTCTGCACTGTCTAGTAGCAGTCTGCATTTGTGATTCAGGTAGTAATCCTACTACACAGGGTTCACTACTAGATAGTATGCCAAGAAAAGATATCTCAACAGAAGAAAGATTTAGAAGTATAATAGAATTTTGTCTCCACAACTCTATTGCTTCAGATGTCTGCAGTATAGCAGACTCCATCAGATAAAGAAAAAGTTCCCTCTACACTGCATTTTACTTAACTGGAGACTAAGAATTGGTCAATATCTTCTCTCAGCAGCTCCACAGATTATATCCTCTCTCACTTTATTTGCAGGATGCTAGCAAATTTTCTTCGTCCTCCATTTTCATTTTGGACTCTCAAGTTTTAGTTTTCTTTACATACATTAGTGCTTGAACTTGGGATCAACCCAAAAACTCAGGTTTGTTTAGACATCTGAACACAATGTAGTCATTCAAATGCTGACTTTCACTAATATTAGTGAAAAATTGAGCATACATATAAATACATATACCTGTACTTGACAGGTGCAAAAAACAGCATATGTACCATAAAAATTCCATCACTGTACCTGCAGAAACCAATGGGATCTGGCAGTTTGTAGGTGCAAATTCTGACCATTCATGTTTGTGCAGGTGTTTGTGCAGATGTCACACTATTTAAATTCTGTGCGCTAATGTTTGCTCTTGCTAAGCAGGAGTACACGAAAGAGTGAGCATACTTTTACACCTGCACAAGTGCAGATCCTTTAAAAAATGTATCCCTATTCAGTGTTCTGGTTATCATAGATGGGTAACAAAATTATTAGAAGTGTGGTATGAAGAAAGATTAAAATTACCAGGACTGTTCATTTACAGAGAAGATGAATAAGAGGGGACATGATAGAATATACAAAATACAGTACAGGGCACTTCTATTTGCCTCCCATAATACAAAAACAAGGGGCTATTTGGTGAGATTTTCAACTGATAAAAGGATTTTAAATGGAACAAGTAAAAACAGATTTAAAAATATTTTTGCACAGAGCATAATTAATTGCTGAATCTCATTACCCTTAGATATCTTTGAGGCCAGGAGATTGATAGGATTCAAAAAACATTTATATGGATGAAAACATCCACAGTTACATTAGCTAAAATAAAAATAATAGCGTTTTAAACTCTCATTCTTCCATATACAAGCCAATTTCTAGCTGATAGGCATTAAAAAGAAACTTCCCCTATAGGTAGGATATGTCATAATAGACCATTATTGCATTTCTTACACATTTTTCTGAAGTATCTGGTGCTGCCTACTATCAGTGACAGTATACTGAACTAGACAGATCACTGGTCTGATCTGGGATGGCAATTTTTTTGTATTATAGTCTCAGAGCACTCACTTAGGCGACGTCTAAACTGCACACCACTGGTGGCAGCATATAGGGTATGTGTAGCTACACATCACAATGAAAAGTAGGCTGCATCCACAATGCAGTGTATAGCTTAGATATGCATGTCAGTGAAAGGCTCTGGCAGTGGGAAGCAGCAGAGAAAGTCTTCAGAGACTTTCCCTGCTGCCACGGTCTTTAGGGAATGGCTCCAGCAGCAGGGAGCTTCCAGATGCTTTCCTCACTGTCTCACCCGTGCCAGGGACTTTCCCCACTGCTGGAACTTTTTTTCCTGCATCAGGGAAAGACACCAGCAGCAGGGAGGCAGCAGGACACTACACTATTAAAAATGCTTGTCTTGGGCATGAAGACAACCATGTAGGGTATATACACACAGAGTTCTGGCATGTCTTTACTCACCTAAGCAGTGCCTCACTTTCTACACTACTGTTTATACCCATGCTAGGGTGGCATGCAATCTATATATCCTACATGCCACAGTCAGGAATGTGCAGTTTAGATGTACCCTCAGACTGGTATCAGGAGTTTTCCCCTTGGGTCATTGAGAAGAAGCCAGAGTGTAAACAAATAACTAACTTGAAGCCTCTGGATTTCCTTTCCAAACTCTCTCACTCAGCCTAAGTTAAAAAATCCAGTGCATTCAATTATACTCAGAATCTACTTGGGTAGTTTGTTGTAATGGTACTTAGTTAATGAAAACACTCAGATGACCCATCTTTTTATATGAAATTGCATGTTAGGGATTCCAGAAAAGAGCCTCAAGTTAAAGTGTGGGAATATGCTAGGTTTTTATTTGTAGATGTTATCATTCTGACAGCTTTTTCTTATATGGTTATTAAATAGCATCATGAATGAAGAGGTTCTTCTTTTCCTTAGTCAGACTTGTGGTAAAATTGTATCTTACTTCATTATGTATGAACATAGTAGGTTCATGAAATCTTCTGTAAACAGAAGCTATGAAAATGTAAGTGTCATATACCAGGTAGACAATTGTAAATCATGCCATGCTACAAGCATGTTTTATTAAAGTATGCTCAATAGTTTTACTGAATCATACTGTATGCATTCTTCAACATTTCCAAAAGTGAAGCATTTGAAAGACTTTTATAAAAACAAAACTGTTTATGGATATCATGTAGACCATAGACAGTTATTCTTTCAACAATTTTACAATGTATATATTTTTATTTAACTTTTTATCTAGAAATATAGAAAATTGATAAAGGAAGCAAGAGGAGGCAAAGAGAAATCTTTGGGTAACAAAGTTAAGGACAATAAGAAGGCATTTTTAAATATATCACAAACAAAAGGAACCCTAATAATGGTATTGGTCCATTACTAGATAGAAATGAAAGAACTGTCAATAATTATGCAGAAAAGACAGAAATGTTCAATAAATATTCTGCTTTGTATTGTGGAAAAAATATATTATGTAGTCATATCATATTATGATGGTAAAATAATTTCAATGCCAACAGGAAATCAGGAGGATGTTAAACAGCAGCTACTAAAGTTAGATATTTTTAAATCAGCAGGTCCAGATAACTTGTATTTGAGAGTTTTAAAAGAGCCAAGAAGCTCTCTTGACTATTAATATTATTTTCAATAAGTCTTGGAACACTGGGGAAGTGCCAGCAACCTGGAAGAAAGCTAATGTTGTGACAAATTTAAAAAAAGGTAACAGGCATGACCCAAATAACTATGGGTATCTGTACATTGCAATGTTAGGCTGGGCTTGAGCCCAAACCTCCCTTCCATCTACACACAAATCTGTCAGACTCAGGCTCAGACTTGGGATCCTAGGACCATGCAGGGCTGGAGGGTGGGGTCCTGATTTTTTACACTTGCTATCTGGTCACCCTAAATTCATCATGTGGGAGTACATAGCATCCTAGATATCTGTTACCTGGCTTCATCCAGCTCCAGCTGTGGTAAGAGCACTTTCTGGTGGAGTGTACCGATTCAGCAGCCCCTTACTATCATAGGTCCATTCAGAGGCAAGTAGCTCACCTCTAGCTTCACAAAGATTGTGAAGAGCACAGCAAGCCACAGTAATGCCGACAGCATTAATGACATCCAAAGGGGTGTGTTGGAATCTCCAAAGAGATTTCAATCTGCCAAAAGCACATTCAACAACTATTCTCCACCTGCTGAAAGTGAAATTAACTTTTCTTGCCTGGGCATCTGAAATCAGGATACGGTTTCATAAGCCAAGGCAAAAGGGGGAATGTGAGGTCCACCAGAATAATGGAGGGAACAGTAACTCAGTTTATGATGATGCCATTTGGTGGGTGTCACATTGTCTGAAGTGGCTCATGACTGTGAGTGCCAACCTCAGGGCAGACTGTCAAGAAGCATGGGAAAAAACACAAACTGGTTGTGTGTTATATAATGAGATTTCACCAACCCAGTAACAAGTGTGCTCTCCTAAAGCACTATAACTATACTATGGAGTCACAGACAGTCCCCTTGGGCATTCCAGAGTATCTTGCCACCCAGGCAAGCTGGACTTTGTAAAAAATGACCAGTCACTTACCCTAGGTCAGTTGTATTCAGATCTCAAACCAAAGACAATCCTGTAACAAACTAACTAAAAGTTTACTAACTAGGAAAAAGAGCTAAGAGAGTTATTTACAAGGTTAAAGCAGGTAACATATACACACAATGTGTTACAGTCAGGTTTCAGAAGGTGATAGAAACTTCTGTAGTAAGCAGACTCTGTATATCCTTTAAGGCTAACCTAGACAAAACATTTAGGGCCTCCTTGCTTATGCTTAGAAATCCTTGCCACTCAGAGTTCAAGCAGCATAGCAATAATAAAATCTCCTTAACTTGCTTCCTATTAATTTCAGTGGGTGACCCCTGGTTCTTGTGTTATGTGAAGGAGTAAATAACACTTCCCCATTCACTTCCCCATTCATTTTCCCCACACCATATGTAAGGGTTCCCCCACACACACTCTGAACTCTGGGGTACAGATGTGGGGGCCCGCATGAAAGACCTCCTAAATTTATATTCTACCACCTTAGATTAAAACTTCCCCAAGAAACAAATTCCTTTCCTTGTCCTTGGACGGTATTGCTGCCACCACCAAGTGATTTACACAAAAAATCAGGGAAGGGTCACTTGGAGTCCCTGTTCCCCAAAAATATTCCCCCCAAGCCACTTTACCCCCTTTCCTGGGGAGGCTTGAGAATAATATACCAACCAGTTTCCTTAGCAAAGGGAGCACAGACCAGACCCTTTGTCTTCAGGACACTAAAATCATTTAGGTTCTTAAAAGAAGAACTTTATTTATAAAGAAAAAAGTAAAATAATCACATCTGCAACATCAGAATGGAAGCTAACTTTACAGGGTAATAAACAAATTTAAAAGACAGAGGATTCCCCTCTGGGCTCAGTTTCACAGTTACAAAAACAGGAATGAAATTACCCCTGTAGCACAGGAAAATTAACAAGCTAAAACAAAAATATAACCTAACACATTTCCTTGCCCTACTCACAGTTTCTGTGATTTCAGGTGGATTATTCCAGGTATATGTTTCAGGAGATATTGTATCTCCTTGGCGTCTCCCTCCATCCAGAGAGGCAACAACCCACAGCACAACAAAAAAAAACCCTTCCCCCAGATTTGAAAGTATCTTCTTTTTTTCATTGATCCTTCTGGTCAGGTGCCAACTAGGTTATTTGAACTCCTTAACCCTTTACAGGTAAGGCAATCCAGTAGAGCTGCCAAGGATACATAAATGTTGCTACCCTTCCCCTTATATTCATGACACCATACATGATTTTATAGACATCTATCATATCTACCTTTAGTCATCTCTTTTCCAAGATGAACAGTCCCAGTCATTTTAAACTCTCCTCTTATGGAAGCTGTTCCAAACCAGTAATCATTTTTTATGCCCTTCTCTGTACCATTTCCATTTCTAATACATATTTTTTGAGATAGGGCAACCAGAACTGCATATAGTATTCACATTTATATGGTGGCTTTATGATATTTACTGTCTTATTACCTATCCCTTTCCTAATAGTTTCTAACATTCTATTAACTTTTTTGACTGCCACTGTACATTGAGCAGATATTTTCAGTGAACTATCCATGATGACACCAAAATATCTTTCTTAACTGGTAACAGCTAATTTAGATGCTATCATTTTGTATGTATAGTTGGGATTATGTTTTCCAATGTGCATCACTTTGCATTTATCATCATTGAATTTCATCTTTCATTTTGTTGCACAGTCACCCAGTTTTGTCAGATGCCTTTGTAACTCTTTGCAGTCTACTTTAGACTTAACTATCTTGAGTAACTTTTGTATCATCTACGCAGGTTGTCAGTACTGATCCTTGGGGGACTCCACTATTTGCCCCTCTGCATTCTGAAAATGGATAATTTATTCTTACCCTTTGTTTTCTGTCTTTTAACAGGATCCCTGGAAAAATCATGGAACAGGTCCTCAAGGAATCAATTCTGAACCACTTAAAGGAGGGAAAAGTGATCAGGAACAGTCAGCAAGGATTCACCAAGGGCAAGTCATGCCTGACTAACCTAATTGCCTTCTATGATGAGATAACCGGCTCTGTGGATGAGGGGAAAGCAGTGGATGTACTATTTCTTGACTTTAGCAAAGCTTTTGATACAGTCTCCCACAGTATTCTTGCCAGCAAGTTAAAGAAGTATGGGCTGGATGAATGGACGGTAAGGTGGATAGAAAACTGGCTAGATGGTCGGGCTCAACGGGTAGTGATCAATGGTTCCATGTCTAGTTGGCAGCCGGTATCAAGTGGAGTGCCCCAAGGGTCGGTGCTGGGGCCGGTTTTGTTCAATATCTTCATTAACAATCTGGAGGATGGTGTGGACTGCGCCCTTAGCAAGTTTGCAGATGACACTAAACTGGGAGGAGTGGTTGATACGCTGGAGGGTAGGGATAGGATACAGAGGGACCTACACACATTAGAGGATTGGGCCAAAAGAAATATGATGAGGTTCAACAAGGACAAGTGCAGAGTCCTGCACTTAGGACGGAAGAATCCCATGCACTGCTACAGACTAGGGACCGAATGGCTGAGCAGCAGTTCTGCAGAAAAGGACCTAGAGGTTACGGTGGATGAAAAGCTGAATATGAGTCAACAGTGTGCCCTTGTTGCCAAGAAGGCTAATGGCATTTTGGGTTGTATAAGTAGGGGCATTTCCAGCAGATCGAGGGATGTGATCATTCCCCTCTATTCAGCAATGGTGAGGCCTCATTTGGAGTACTGTGTCCAGTTTTGGGCCCCACACTACAAGAAGGATGTGGATAAATTGGCGACAGTCCAGCGGAGGGCAACAAAAATGATTAGGGGGCTGGAGCACATGACTTATGAGGAGAGGCTGAGGGAACTGAGATTGTTTAGTCTGCAGAAGAGAAGAATGAGGGGGGATTTGATAGCTGCTTTCAACTACCTGAAAGGGGGTTCCAAAGAGGATGGATCTAGACTGTTCTCAGTGGTAGAAGATGACAGAACAAGGAGTAATGGTCTGAAGTTGCAGAGGGGGAGGTTTGGGTTGGACATTAGGAAAAACTTTTTCACTAGTAGGGTGGTGAAGAACTGGAATGGGTTACCTAGGGAGGTGGTGGAATCTCCTTCCTTAGAGGTTTTTAAGGTCAGGCTTGACAAAGCCCTGGTTGGGATGATTTAGTTGGGTTTGGTCCTGCTTTGAGCAGGGGGTTGGACTAGATGACCTCCTGAGGTCCCTTCCAACTCTGAGATTCTATGATTCTATGATGACCGGACCTTCCCTCTTATCCCATGACTACTTAGTTTGGTTAGTCTTATGTCCACTGGATCACCCTTCTACACATGTTTGTTGACTCCCCTCAAAGAATTCAAATAATCTATTTAGTGTAATCTATTTAGTGTAGAATGATTTCCCTTTACAAAAGCTGTGTTGACTCTTCCTCAGCAAATTTTCTTCATCTATGTGTCTGATAATTCTGTTCTTTACTATAGTTTCAATCAATTTGCCTGAAGTTAGGATTACTGGCCTGTACTTGCCAGGATCACCACTGGAGCCTTTTTTTTTTAAATGGTGTCACATTAGCTATCCTCCAGTCGTCTGGTACAGAAGTCTGATACATAGTTAATGGTTCAGCAATTTCATATTTGAGTTCCTTCAGAATTCTTTTGTGAATACCATCTGGTCCTGGTGATTTATTACTGTTCAGTTTACAATCTGATCCAAAACCTTTTTTACTGACACCTCAGTCTGGAACAGTTCTTCAGATTTGTCATCTAAGAATAGCTTAGCAGTGTGAATCTCCCTCACATCTTCTACAGTTAAAACTGATGCAAAGAATTCATTCAGCTTGTCCACAATGGCCTTTCTTCCTTAAGTGCTCCTTTAGCCCCTCAATCATCTAGTAGCACCATTGATTGTTTGCTTCCTGCTTCTGATGTACTTAAAACCTTTTTTACTCTTAGTTTTTGAGTATTTTGTTAGTTGCTCTTCAAATTCTGTTTTGATCTGCCTAATTATACTTTAACACTTGACTTGTCAGAGTATATGGTCCCCAGTTCCTAGTAAATCTAAAACTCTCTTTCCTACACCACTGTCTCATCCATACATTGAGACCCTGCAGATCTGCCTTTCTAACTGGTCCTGTGCATGGAACTGGAAACATTTCAGAGAATGCTACCATGGAGGTCCTGGACTTTAATCTCTTACCAAGAAGCCTAAATTTGGCCTCCAGGACCTCTCTGCAACCTTTTCCTATGTCATTGGTATCTATTTCAGAGTTGCACAACTACCAGCTCCTCACCAGCACTGCACATAAGTCTATCTAGATGTGTCAAGAGATCTGTAACCTTTGCACCCGGCAGTCAGACCATAATACAGTCTCCCGGCCATCACAAACCCAGCTATATATCTTTCTAATGATTGAATCACCCATTACTATTACTCATTTCTTTCTAATAACTGGGATTCCCTCCCCCAGAAGGATCTCCTAGTGAGAGAGGATACCATGACATCATGTGGAAGGAGGGTCCAAACTATTGGATCATTTCCCTCTCCTCCAATTTGATGATCTCCTTCCCAAAAATTTTATCCTCCTCAACAGCAGAGGCTGTCATATTGGGGTAGGTCCACTCTACTTTGTCCTAGAAAGTCTTATCTATGTACCTCTCTGTCCCCTTTAGCTCCTCCAGTTCAGCCACTCTGGTCTCAAGACCATACTCCATCTCTGAGGGTCATAAGATCCTTGCACCTATATGCCACCTGCTCACAAGGTAGGTAATCATACATGCTGCATTCAAAACAATAAACTGCTTTAAAACTAAAATACCCACCTGGGGAAGTGAGGAAACAAATTGACAGAGTGAAGTGGGTACTCAGAAGTCATCTACTAGAGGACAGGCCCAACAAGGAAAATAACAGAACACCACTGGCCATCACATACAGCCTCCAGCTAAAACCTCTCCAGCACATCATCAACGATCTACAACCTATCCTGGAAAATGATCCCTCACTCTCACAGACCTTGGGAGGCAGGCCAGTCCTCGCTTACAGACAGCCCCCCAACCTGAAGCAAATACTCACCAGCAACTACACACCACGCCACAGAAACACTAACACAGGAACCAATCCCTGTAACAAACCCCATTGCCTACTCTGTCCCCATATCTACTCTAGCAACACCATCAGAGGACCCAACCACATAAGCCACACCATGAGGGACTCATTCATCTGCTCATCTACTAATATGATATATGCCATCATGTACCAGCAATGCCCCTCTGCCATGTACACTAGCCAGACCAGACAGTCTCTACATAAAAGTAGCTGACCACTTCAATCTCCCTGGACATTCTATAACAGATTTAAAAGTAGCCATACTTGAACAAAAAAACTTCATAAACAGACTTCAAAGAGAAATTGCAGAACTAAAATTCATTTGCAAATTTAACACCATTAATTTGGGCTTGAATAGGGACTGGGAGTGGCTGGCTCACTACAAAAGCAACTTTCCCTCTCCTGGTATTGACACCTCCACATCAATTATTGGGAGTGGACTACATCCACCATGATTGAATTGGCCCTGTCAACACTAGTTCTCCACTTGTAAGGTAACTCCCTTATCTTCATGTGTTAGTATAATAATGTCTGAAGCTGTAATGTTCACTCCATGCATCTGAAGAAGTGGTTTTTTTAACCACAAAAGCTTATGTCCAAATAAATCTGTTAGTCTTTAAGGTGCCACCGGACTCTTTGTTGTTTTTGTGGATACAGACTAACACAACTACCCCCTGATACTTTTAAAACCCCTGTTCTTCCTGAATAGCCCTACACCCTGGGTAATAATTAATGGAACCTACAGGGATTAGGGATCAAAGCCTTGTTAAGAATCTCTCATCCTTGCCTAGCAGGCTTCTTGGCTCAGCACACGACCTTCCCCAAATAGACCAGACTATACACAACAGTCAAGAAGCATGGACACTACAAAACAACCAACTACAGACAACAAACTCACCCTAAGGATCACACAGTTGCTCCTCCATCATCTGGAGAACTTCATCGCAAAACTCTCCTGTTTGCTATCAAAGCTCGTTGTTATATGTATAAATATATTACTATATGCACAGTATCACATTTTACATATACATAATATATCTACTGTTATATATGCAATATTGTGGTTGAAGGCCACAAAACACACAAAGTAGAACTTTGTGTGGAAAGACTTATGTATAGAGGAAAACTGGCAACTGTTTTGATTGAGAGAAAAGCTGATATCTTTTTTTCTGGTGCAGTTTTGCTAGCATACTGACATAAGCAAAGGCAATAAACAAAGAAAACCGCAAAATTAAAAGTGCTAATGTGGAATATGCTGTTGCTGCTACTTTGCTTCTGACCAATAGTAAAATGTCAATGTAGTGAGAGTCTCTAAAAAATTTGAGGCAGATGATGTAGCATGAGACTAGTTCTCGAAAACGTGAGCATATTCACCTATTCTGAATAAGTCGAATGTTGATATAATTGGGAATTTTATATTATGTAATTGTTTGGAAAGTACATTTAAACTTTGGATATGAGAGGTATCACTGACAGTTACTGGCTTAGGACAAGGTAATTTTGCATGGTACTCTCACAAAAAATGCTGGATTCAGTTACTAATTGAACTCACAGAAATAGCTGATTTGCTCTTTAACATTTTCATGCTAAAAGTTCCCAGTGTGCCCATCACTGACAGTAATTGCACTGAGAATATTGTTAGACTCTTATTGCTAAGGACTTACATTACATTATTCACAAGGGCTGAAATGTAATGTTAACACACCAAAGTTACTGTTGGTTACTTCTTTAAAAATGTGTGCAAGCTGCAACAGAAAACATGTTAGGTCCTGACTGAATTGACTTACATTGAAGTGAAAAGAGAAAAAAAGAAGGGGGTGATCTGTGCTATGGAAAATGCAAGTGAGTACTTCACTGAAGCGGAAGAAAAGACTTTGCCATCTGCCTCCATGGGAGGAGTGAAGAACACCACATATTGGGAAAACACATGTGATATGGAAAAGAACTTTGCCTTCTGAAATCAGGAAGCAATTTACCATAGAAACTGGTTTGTTTAACCAAGTAAAATGATGCTAACTCACTATGACAGAAACTCACAACCTCCACCTCAAGCTGTCTGCTGTGTTATATAATAATTATTTTGGCAAAACAAATACCTTCTTATAATTGCCCAGAGTGCTAACACAGACAAATGAAACAATAGCAGTGATTTCCTTCCTGTTATCCCTTCTCCTCCTTCTCCACTCAACTTTGTCCATATTTTAAAAAATGGACACCCCAGACCTGTCTTTATTAGCTAGAGATTGTAGCATGGCACTCACATGGCAACAGACATAATTAGGAAAGCAGAAACAGTATCAGAATGCATGTGATTTTACTGCAGACTTGACTGAAGCTGAGATTCATGCCATACAAATGATACCAGTTTGGCAGATAATAATGGATTAATTATTCTGCTTCATACTGAGTGAAGTATCAGTGTAGCATAATATAACACACACAAAAAGCAAAGTAGACTTAGCTAATATTGCAATCTTGTTTCCTTGGGTCCTTCCTTCCCCTCTCCTCCCCTCCCCTCCCCTCTATTGTACATCTACCTGTCACATCTTCTCTATATTTCAATTATACGTTCTTTGGAGAAGAATCTGTTCTCTATTTTATGTTTGCACAATGCCCCATACAATGGGTCCCCGATTTTGAGTGGGTTCTCTCAACATTATTGGAGCTGAAAATATTAATAAACTAGATGGCTTTATCCACAGAGAGGAGCATAATCACATGAAAATTATCCATCTGATGATGATTAATTCTTTTTTTTATATTGCTCTAGGTCTCTTCTATCTATTCATTTCCTATGCACCTGTCACCTGGCTATTTTGGCTCCAAGTACAAAGTAAAGTCCAATTAACTCTATCTGTAAAAGTTCTCTACTACTCAAATTAATTAGGTTATCAATTTTTGCCAGCTATCAGTGAGACATGATGCAAGACAGGTCATTGTCCAGCCCTGTTATTGAAGAAGACACCTCATGTGAAAAGGTGTTTCTTGCACCTGAAAAGGAGCAGGCTTGGCCTCATGCTAATCTCTTGTAGTAAGGAGCCCTATGGCTGAACCTTCATAGAGAACATTATTCCCCTGGCTCCTACAGGTTTCGTCTTGGGTCCTGTCAGTCTCTTCATTTCCTGTATAGCTGTCTTTGGGATAGGTAAGTGAACTGTATGGTAGCCATGCCCTAGCCTATTGAGGACCTTTAAAATTAGAACCAAGCCCTTGAAGAAGAAAAAAGGACATCTGGTCCCTGTTTCACATCTTAACTATATTTTCTGAATGTTATGGGATGATCTCTTCTCCATGGTAGAGAGTGTGCAAAGGATCCTGCTTCATTGCTTACGGCACTTAACTGCTGACCATTTCTCTTGGGACTGTATGCTGCATCTCTGCTTTAGAAAATAACTTCTTTTAATTTTTATATAATTGGAGATATACCAATCTCCTAGAACTAGAAGGGACCTTGAAAGGTCATGGAGTCCAGCCCCCTGCCTTCACTAGCAGGACCAATTTTTTGCCCCAGATCCCTAAGTGGCCTCCTCAAGGATTAAACTCACAACTGTGGGTTTAGCAGGCCAATGCTCAAACCACTGAGCTATCCCTCCCCCAAAGCTAGCCTTCTTTTAACACTGTTTTGCTGAACACAGCCATACAAACTTCAGCTCCAGAAACATTCTATCAGAGGATGGCAACTATAAACAATGTTTCATTTTCTGATTTGTTGCCATTGCGGTACATTTATGGTTAGAAACATAACTGTGTAACTATGGCACTTTCTCGCTCAACAGATCTGCATCTTGCATGTATTCAGTCATATTGATTTTATACTCATGTATTAGCTATAAAGTCTTTCTTTCTTTCTAGCATATCAATAGATCTGTCAACTTATGTTCAATTGCAGAATTTTATTATTGGTACATGAGCTAGATAGAACAGTGCTAAACTTTTCAATCTTAGGTTCAGTTTGCAGAGCTGGCAATTAGCTTTTTCTTTTTTAAGACTGCTCAAATATGATCTGGAATTTTTTTGTGACCTGATTAACATGGAACTCTATATTGCCGTTTTTAGAAAGTTACTTTTCAGAGTATAATCATACCTTAAAAGTCTGCTAGCAAGAGAAAGTAATAATATACTGGAGAAAATAAAACCACAGAGGGAAGAGGCAAAAGGTTATAATAGTCAAAGGTAACTGTTTTCCAGTCTTCACAGCTAACTGAGCACCACTGCATTAGAGATGCTAGCATATGTCTGTGTGTAAAGGTGGAAGTTGCTGAAAAAGCCTATTAAACTATTTTTTTTGCTTTATTTTTTACAATTCTAAATTCTCTTATTAATAATATTGGATTTTCTTTCTCCTTTCCCCCCTCCTTTCATCCCCGTCAACTAGATTCAGAATGCCTGATCAAAACAAATTACAGGACAGCCTTATAAATTAGTTACAGTAGACTAATGTTGAATAGTGACATGTCTGTTTTGCCATGGTGATGCTCATCCTCCAGAGGTAATGTCACCTAGGTTGTCAGACAAGCAACAGCATTTTCATAAATAATCCATGTGATGCTAATACAGAATGATTTGTGATGCCTTATAAAAAGTTTGGTTGGGTCTGATTGAGTTTCTCTTAAGATACAGTGTAGTTAACACTGTGACCTGATCTGACTTGCTTGACTCTCATTTATGAACAGGCCATTCTAAAATATTGGTGTGTAATATGATGGCACTATGCAACCCATCCACATTTACAGAGATTACACACAGGAAATTTTAATGTTTTATACAGTTCTTGGATTAAGTCAGTTACAAACTTCCTACATGGGCTTCAGAGGTGAATATTCTGTCCTTCCAAAAATTTAAATGGCACAACTGGAATTTAAAGTGCAGTTTAAACTATGAAAAATTTGGCTCTGTGGTCACTTTAATAAGGTTACCAGATATGGTAAAGTAGCACCTACTTTTCACCAAAAAGAGCAAAAGTGCAAATACACAGTTGTAATTTAAATTAGTCTCTATTTGCAACTTATAAATATGGGACAGATACTATTCTAATACTTGAAAAATCTCTCAGGATGTTCCTACAGCAGAAACACTGAGCCAGAGACCACCACCAAACTACTCATATTTCTGTGCATCTGGTTTCAGTTCTACTGGTTGTTTAGCTTCTTCTTTTGGTTAGGGAGTTCCCAGGCATTTAACATTCTCTGTTTCTCTTTCTGCCTTTCATTCTAGGGGACAAATTCTATCTTGTCTTGACATACCTCCATAGAACTGTATTGACTTCACTGATGTGATGCTTATCTGCACAGTTCACCTCAGATGTCCTTCAGTGATGAAAATGTGGTTCTCATTATGAAAACAGTGTAAACCATACATGTAACAATTAGTATTCATGCTGCACTTCCCCTAGTGTTAGTAAGGTTCATTGTATGGGCTGCATTTTTATGTAATTTGATGGAAGGCAATTCAATAGCTCTCTAAAAATTGTAAGGCATTTTCTCTAGAACATTACTGGGGGAAGTGAGAGGCAGTAAGACAGAAGATAGGGCACAGTCCTCAACTCTGGAGGTATGAAATGTTATAGCTGGTTATTGTAGAGTTATGATTGTGATATTGTGGTCTATACCTCTAAGGGCAGAGTTTCCTAGACAGAGAGGCTGGGCAGGGCACTGTGAAGCTATTGTTTTTATGCACAGCCAGTTGACATGGGCCATGGAATAAAGCAGAGTTCTTGCAAACAAACACCTTAAACACTGAGTGATTACTAAACAGTACCAGGAATAAAAAGGAAATGAGGCCATATCCTGAGAGTGGAGGAATGAAACAGTTAAAAGCCCCATCAGAGCTGAGACTCTCTGGAAATGTGAGAAACAACAGTGGAAGGTTTAAACGGTACTTCATTCTATACGTGCAATGAATGCCAGCAAGAAGGAAGACAGTCAGAAGGTAGCCTTCTTTCTGACAACAGCTGATTCTGGAGCACATGATATATTTAACAGTTTTCAGTGATCTCAGGTAAAGGGACTAACTATGAAACTCTATTATAGAAATTTGCACTCCATAGAAAGATGAAACATATGACAGAGAAATTTTTGAACATAAAGTACAAAAAAAAAGAGGAATCTATAAAAGAATTTATGATTGATCCAAGGCTGAAGAGCCAGTCATGCAATTTTGTGAACTAACAGTGTCCCTGATAAGAGTCCAGATCGTGTTTTGGATCTGGGACAAAACACTCTGAGAGAGAATATGGGAAGAACAAAATTAACCGTTGACAAATCAGTTAGAATTTGCCAAGAAAAAGAAGTGACCCAGTCCAGAGGTAAGTTTATGGAGAGTTGGCAGGGCTGTGACACAATAGACATGATAGAGCATCCAAAATACTACAAGAAAAGGAACCAAAGGAAGAAACGCATGCAGATCTGAAAAGTTGGAGTCCACCAAAAACAGCACATGGAACTACGCACAGTGTGGCAAAGCAAAAGACAAGACAATGCCCAGTACGTAGGGAAAGAAGCAAGAAATGCAGTGGATTGCATCACTTTGCAAGAGTTTTAAATCACCTGCCAAGTGTGCACAGAATGGACCAAGAGGACAATGACAGCACCAATTGCTCAGATGAATTCTTAATAGGCCAACATTGCAGCAAACGATGAATGGACAGTCAATCTGAAAGGAAATGGGATAGTTGTTAATTTTAAGTTGGATGCTGGTAGACAAGCAATATTTTGCCAGAAACAGTGTTCTTAGCACTAAAGGAAAAGCCATGGGTATTGGAGGATAAAAGCTCCAGGCAGTGGAGCTGCTAAAGGCATATGTGAACTAAATGGAATAGGAAAATAGCAAACTGGAAAAGATACAATTTGTAATAATACCAGGGAAAAGAGCCCTCATTATTGGGTTAAAAGCAAGTCAAGCCCTTGGTCTGATCCAAAGGGTGCACTCTTTGGAGGGGCCAAAACAACTGAGAAAGAGTTTCAGATGTCTTCCAAGGTATAGGGAAGCTCTCAATAGAGTACAAAATAGAGCTGAAGAAGTCCAACCATCCCATGATTCATGACCCTAGGAAAGTTCCCTTCACCCTAAGGCAGAGTCTAAAAGATTATCTGGATAGGTTCATTGCTCTGGGAATCATTGAGTGAGAAGAACCAACGGAGTGGGTATACTCACTGGCCATTGTAGAAAAAAAAGACAGAACCTTCTACTTGTGTATAGCCCAAAAGAATTAAAATAGCTGTGTGAAAAAGGATCATTTCCCACTACCTACAAACGGAGAAATTTGGGGAGATGTTGATGTCAAATATTTTTCTAGGCTCAATGTCAGCAGTGCTCTGACAGGTGCCCTTAGAAAAGCAGGGCATACATTTGTGCACAGGCACCAACCCCCTTGGAGACACTGTTTCTGCAGACACTGCCATCTAAGGTGTCTCACAGGAAAATGCAACATTTGTTGATGGTATAAAAGGTACTGAACTTTAAAAAGATGATGTTTTGATTTGGGGAAAAAACAATAGAAGACCATGATCAGAGGCTCCGAGAAGCTTTGGAAAGAACCAGAGCAGCTGTGCTAAAGCTAAACAAACAAGAATGTAAATTGTATGTAACAGAAACAACATACCTGGAAGAGAAGTTTACAAAGCAAGATGTACAGATAGGTAATGGTGGGATGGAGTTCATCATCAACATGCCTGACCCAACATACAAGGAAGGAGTACAAAGATTCCTTGGGTTGGTGAACTATGTAGGGAAAGTTGTGCCTAATCTAGCTGCCTGAATCAGCATCCTCAGAGTACCACTGGGCAAAGCTGTTTAATGCTCATAACATGGAAATCTTAATAAGGAGTTTGAGAAATTGAAGGACTTAATTAAAGAGTCCCCAGTCCTGTGGTACTCTGTGACAGTAAATGCAAAACTCAGTTGTTCATGGATGTCTACAAGGAGGGTATTCACGTGGTCCCCAATGAAACAATGGTTACCAAAATGTGGAGTAGAGATGTAAGTGATTTTTATTTGTCAGATTTCCCATTTTGTTCACAGTAGTTCTTCTAGTTCAGTTTCCATAACTTACGTACTTGTGGAGCAAGCTAAGTATATGATGAGATTTACTAATACAGTAGGGAATGATTCTGCTCCCACTTTCCCCAATGGTGAAACTTCAGTTGATTTAAATAACAGGAAGATTGGACACTCTGGTTCGGAAGGATTCCCCTGCCCCCCTTGCTTTGAGGATTACAGTTGGGCAAAAAATTTTGTCTGAAACTTTTTTCTATCCTAAAATGCAGATTTGGCAATAGCAAAACACTTTGTAAATTTATGAAGTTTCACCACATATTTCAGTCAAAATAAAAAAATGTGAATCAAAAATCAACATTTCATTTTGACATTTTTAAAACAAATTGTTTCATTTTTTTCAGTTCAAAACAACTTTTCATTTCAAAATGTCCTTTACTTTTTTAAAATAAAAAATGTTTAAAAATGCAAAATAAAATTTTGGATTGAAGACAAATTTTCATTTGAAATTTTATTAGACTTCAATTCACAGAAAATGTTTTTTAAATTGATTTTGGTTTGACCCCAATAATTTTTTTAATTGCCAGTGATCCAAAAAATCTGTTTTTCACACAGTTCTTCTCATGCCTAAGGACTAGAGGTAGGAGGCTGTCCAAGAGTTTCATGGCAGGGGAAAGATATAGTTGCCCAGAGCAAGGGATTGGAAGCTGAAAAGAAGGCACCAGGAAGGAAGGAAGCTGCATTCAGGTACAGGAAGGAGCATTTCTAAAGCAGAAAGGTATGACACTACTGAGCTATGTAGGGAACCAAGCAGCCATGGGGCTGAGGCACTCAATTAACCAATGTGCACATCTACTGTTGTTTATTTTTTCACTGATTTTCCAAATTGTCCTATTTTTCTTTAAAAAATAATTTAAAACGTTATATAGATCTTGATCTCTAAACCAATTGGCACCTAATATTAAATAAGCCATTAATCCACTCACTTCACCAAATGCTCACTATACTCTGCAAATTACAGAAATTGTTATTCATATATTTATATATGATTTAATATATTATTATTAAAAAAAGACTACTGTAACTCCTCCAGAACACACAGATATTTAATATATAATTGATATTTTGTTAAAGAGCAGCTCTCAAACCATCTCTAATGTTAATCAATCATTTTGGGGAAGGAAAGGCAGGTGTGAAACTAGAGTTCTTCTGCATGACTCAGGTATAGCGTCTTCCCAAACTGTCTCAAATTCTCTTTCTTTCTCCATACTCTGCTGTAGCTTTGAAGAGTGTGGGATACTCTTTCACAATAACCACTTTTTCAGGCTTCACGGAAAAATAAAAGTTCAATACACACACCCAGTGCATACACATTACTCAAGCAGTTTACACCTTGGGAGGAAAACACAGAACACAATTAAGGTACAGTATATTCAAGAGGTTATTGATCTTGTTTTACAGGAACTTCTGATTCAGACAATTCCATTTCAGTTGGCATAGAGCTTTATTTTGCATACAAAGAACCAGCTGATCTACAGAGAGCCAGAGAGTCACTGAACATAAAGAAAAACCAGCAAAGAGGAATTCACTTCATTTCTCAGCAACTTTTCCCATTTCCACAGCTGGAAGTGCCCACTATTCTTTGTCACTCCTTAGTCCATGGCACAGGTTCATAGGTCTTAGAGTTCCAGTTGTTTTCTGTTCAATCTTTTGCTAATAGAATCTTTTCAGTATATCACTGGTCTTCCATGTCCTTTCTTGTTGTCTTCTTTGCCCATGTTTTCTTTGTTTGTCATTCTTCTCCCATTCTTATAATGTCCAGCAAACAACAAACCTGCACTCACTAGCCTATCTATTACTAAGAATCCCAAATTTATCTTCCCCCAATGTCTTCCATGCACACTCTGTCTATCATCTATATGCATGCCTTTCTCTTCAGTATATTATTTTCCTACTATTTGTATCTTCTTTCTTCCATCTCTGTAACACCTACTATTTCCAAACCATGCAGCAGGCAGGGAAAAATACATGCAGCTTATACTTTTTCTTTCACTTTGTTACTGAATTGCCAGTACAACAGTAGTCCCAAGTACTCCTGCCATCTTTTCCTCTGCCGCCCATGCACTCTGAGTTCTTTTTGACAATTCTCCAGATCTCTCTTTGATGGCACTAAGTGTACTTCCCAAGTACGCAAATTCTTTCTTCTGCTTCAGCTTCTCTCCTGACACTTCAAACAACAGTTCTTCTCCCAGCTTCCCTACTTGCATAACTTCATTTTTCTTTGTGTTTACATTCAAACCATGGCCTTCAAACACAGATGCCCACTCTGATACCATATTTACCTGTTCCTCTTTGCTGTCGGCCAAAAGAGTCAGATCATCAGCACCCTTAGTTTTCTCTCTCTGCGTAGGCTTGGTTCTTCTGCTAATTAACTCCATATCTAGAACAAACAGATGTGGACTCAGCACACTGCTTTGTCTCAATTCCACCATCACCTCAAAACTCTCTGAAATTACATGTATTGTTATCATTTTAGCTCCTGGCTCTTGATACAGCTTCTCTATCATCTCCTCTCCTTGAAGTCCCCCTCTGATTTCTCTCGGCACTCCAAACACTAGCACCCACAGAACCAAGTCATATGCTCTCTGAAGATCAATAAATGCTACATAGCAGTTAAACCCTCCGGCAAACTGTCTGGAGTAGCCCACAAGTGTGAATGCCAACCTCAGACTGTCAAGAATCAGGGCACAAACCCCAAATTGGTTGTGAGTTCTATACTTAGATTCACCAACCAAGTCACAAGTGTGAACTCCTCAAGCACTATAACAGTCTTACCGTGGAGTCACAAACTGCCCCATGTGTAGTTGGTAGTTGAAGGCTGCTATCAAATCTCCGCTCTTCTCTTCTGCAGACTAAACAAGCCCAGTTCCCTCAGCCTCTCCTCGTAAGCCTCTTGCTCCTCAACCTTGCTTCCAGATCACTGTCAAGGACTTTGAGAGGCTGATTTAACAGGATGATGGCCCGGTAGGTGTTTGGATAATTTACATCACCCTTATCATCTTTTGCAGTCATATGGTATTCTCAATTGTTCCCAGCAAACACATAATAATATATTAAGCTAATTTTCTCTAGGATCTCCTACTGCTCTTGATCATATTAACAGTTATCTCATCTTCAATAGCTTTTTACCGTTATTCAGTGCTGCTTCTTCCTCACCGTAATTGTCAGAGGTGCTTGTATTTACATCTGTTTCAAAGGCTATTTAACAACCTTTGAAAATATTTTTCCATACCTCTACCACTTCTTTAGGGTTAGTCACCATGCATCTCCCATCCTTCACACACAAATATTTCTTCATATCTTGCGTTTCATTGTCTCTCTTCTTTGCCAACCGAGACTCCAAGCTCCTGCCATCAACTTCCTCCAGATTTTTGTATAATTCCTCTTCAAGATCCATTCTTGCCTTAGCAGCTGCCTTCTCCTCTCCTTTTTTGCCTGTTAGTATGCATTTTGATTGTCTCATTATCACAGCCTACTTTCTCAAACTCTTTGAAAGGTCTTTGTAGATCAGACTTCCAGAACCTGCTCATTCTCTGAAAGCGCCCCATCTTGCCAATTTTTCTGCCATGCTACCTCCAGTGCCTTAATGGAACATTCTTTCAACTTCCTCCATTGTTCCTCCACTGACTTCTTTGTTTTTGACAGAGCCTAAAAGACTTCCTTTAAATTTTGCCAATACTTCAGGTACTCAGTTAGGAGATAAGTACTAGAATTGGCCAGAAAACAATTTTTCTGTCCCATGTAAATTTCTGAGATTAAAAAAAAAATGTCCTGTCCCTAATTAGAATAAAAAATTGAAATATTTTGCAACTGAAAATATGAAAAAAAAATAGTTTGGGAAAATCAAAACAGTCCATTCTGATAGCTTTGAAACATTTTATTTTCCTTTTGACTCTCTCTCTCTCTCTCTCTCTCTCTCTCTCTCTCTCTTTCTTATAAGTTAATTTAAACTGCTAAATGAAAAATCATTCTAAACTTAAAAATGGAATTTTTCATTTTAAATCTTTTTTACAAGAAATTCATCAAAATTGTCTCTTTCCTGAAAAAAGTTTGGTTTCAACAAATCAATGTTTTCTAATGAAGGAAGTTTTGCCAATAAATTCCCAGCCAGTTCGATTAGGTACTCTAAATTTACTCCTGCAAAATGTCCATCTTTTTCTAGAGGTTGCACACACCTATATTTCATGCCTGTTTCTTTTGTGAACAGGGAACACAGAAATTAGTACAGTTAAGGTGTGTTAAAATACTTTTGGGTGAATTATAGTTTTGACATAAAGAACAGGAGTACTTGTGGCACCTTAAAGACTAACAACTTTATTTTAGCATGAACTTTCGTGAGCTACAGCTCACTTCTTCGGATGCATAGAATGGAACACACAGACAGGAGATATTTATACATACAGAGAACATGAAAAGGTGGAAGTATGCATACCAACAAGAAGAGTCTAATCAATTGAGATGAGCTATCATCAGCAGGAGGAAAAAAACTTTTTGAAGTGATAATTAAGATGGCCCATAGAAGGTGTGAGGAGAACTTATCATAGGGAAATAGATTCAATTAGTGTAATGACCCAACCATTCCCAGTCTCTGTTTAAGCCACAGTTAATTGTATCTAGTTTGCATATTAATTCGAGTTCAGCAGTTTCTCTTTGGAGTCTGTTTTTGAAGTTTTTTTGTTGCAAAATTGTCACCTTCAAGTCTGTCACTGAGTGATTAGAGAGGTTGAAGTGTTCTCCCACTGGTTTTTGAATGTTATGATTCCTGATGTCAGATTTGTGTCCATTTATTCTTTTGCGTAGAGACTGTCTGGTTTGGCCAATGTACATGGCAGAGGGGCATTGCTGGCAGATGATGGCATATATCACGTTGGTAGATGTGCAGGTGTACGAGCCCCTGATGGCGTGTCTGATGTGATCAGGTCCTATGATGGTGTCACTTGAATGGATATGTGGACAGAGCTGGCATCGGGCTTTGTTGCAAGGATAGGTTCCTGGGTTAGTGTTTATGTTGTATGGTGTGCGGTTGCTGGTGAGTATTTGCTTCAGGTTGGGAGGCTGTCTATAAGCGAGGACTGGCCTGTCTCCCAAGATCTGTGAGAGTGAGGGATCATCTTTAAGGATAGGTTGTAAATCTTTGATGATGCGCTGGAGAGGTTTTAGTTGGGAGCTGTAGGTGACGTTCTGTTATTTTCTTTTTTAGGCCTGTCCTGTAGTAGGTGGCTTCTGGGTACTCTTCTGGCTCTGTCAATCTGTTTTTTTTCACTTCAGCAGGTGGGTATTGTAGTTTTAAGAATGCTTGATAGAGATCTTGTAGGTGTTTATCTCTGTCTGAGGGATTGGAGCAAATACAGTTGTATCTTAGAGCTTGGCTGTAGACAATGGATCATGTGGTGTGTCCGGGATGGAAGCTGGAGGCATGTAAGTAAGTATAGCGGTCAGTGGGTTTCTGGTATAGGGTGGTATTTATGTGACCATCGTTTATTAGCACAGTAGTGTCTAGGAAATGGACCGCTTGTGTGGATTGGTCTAGGCTGAGGTTGATGGTGGGATGGAAATTGTTAAAATCACGGTGGAATTCCTCGAGGGCTTCTTTTCCATGAGTCCAGATGATGAAGATGTCATCAATGTAGCGCAAGACATACGAATTCACCAAATGGTACCAAATTTTATATATTTCTTTAAATGTTCTTCCCCTGCAAAAGTCAGACTCTGATGGTACATAGTGCCTGTCCCTGGAATTATTTTTCAATCTGTACTCATGACTCTAATATCCCAGAGGTTAGTATATATTCTACTATATATGTTTATGTTCTCTGTATGTATACTAATACAAATTCTGTGTAGCAATCTAATCTATCTATAGATTTCTAATGTATGGCAAATTATACTATTCATCCTTCTCAGCATCAGCTGGTGAAGCAGTGGGATCTATTAGCAGTAAGATCTCGAGCAGTAGCAAATATTGCAGTAGGTTGCACACCTCTTATCTCCATGCCCACAGAAAAGCCAAATGCAGCCTTCTCCTGATGCTGTCAGAACAGATATTAGCCCTCCTTTAGCACTTGTTCATGTTCCACTGACAGCTGTAATCCCTTCTCAAGAGCATTCTCTCCCCCCCCCCCCGGTGTGTGTGTATGTGTGCGTGTGTGCGCCTAAGGGCACACTCCTTTATGTCTCAGGAACCTGACAGTGTCAAGTAAGATTGTGGACTCAAAGGCAGCATGCAGATCTTTCTCCACCATGCCTGCTTGGTGCTAAAGCAGCCTTCCTCCTATGGCACTGCTGCTCTACAAACACTGTCATGTCACAGCATAACCTAGGGATCCAAGCAGTTCTCTGTTCCCTGGACAGTCTGACTCCTCAGAATGCAATGCAGCAAACATCTCAGGAGGTCCCCTTCCCAAGCTGGTACCAGAGGGCATCTGTTCTTGAGCTATCACTCTCCTGTTTCACTAGCTATACTCTAAGCACAGAGTTGGATGACTAGGTACACCTCCCTAGTTCTGGAGTAGAACCACTCTTCCTTGTGATGATGGTTTCAATCATTCCTCACCATCTTGTACACCTCTTCTTTGCTGCTGCTGCCACTGCAGCTACACATATTTCATTTCTTTATTTCTAGCCTTTTTTGTTCTTGCTTCTCTATCAAAATCCCTCTCTCACTTCCACTTTATAATCTGCAAAGGATGGCTTCAACATGGTGGGAAGTGAAATAGCAAGCACATATTAACTTCCTTTTAGGTGAATATCAGAGTTTATTGACCCAGGAACTAATTGAGGTGAAATAAAGGTCCATGTTTTCATAGGAACATAGGACATAAGATTGGAAGAGACCTCTTCAGTCATGGTGCCCACCTCCCTGCTATTGCAGGCAACTGCATCATATAATCCCATTTACAAATTTCTCAAGCTTCACCTTAAACCCAGTTAGAGTGATTGCCCTCAGTACTACTAATGGAAGGCTATTCCAGAACCTCACTAATTTCTTTAGAAGACCAATAATTCTTGATATTTACTGAACAAAAACAACCCCAATATATGTATTTTTACACAGACACTGAATGTTTTCATGATTTGTTTATACACTACTAATTTTTAAAAGACAGTGATATGAGAAGTCCAGGAAAAATCTTTTATTTGCCTCCTGAGAGATGACATATAAATATGTGCAGAACCTAGAGCTCTGAATAAGTGCTTATAAATACACCACTACCTCAATATAATGCCACCCAATATAACACAAATTTGGATATAACGCGGTAAAGCAGTGCTCCAGTGGGGCGGGGCTACACACTCCAGTGGATCAAAGCAAGTTCAATATAACACAGTTTCACCTATAGCGCGTTAAGATTTTTTGGCTTCCATGGACAGCGTTATATCGAGGAAGAGGTGTATAAACAAAATAATATATAAATAATAGCTTTCACTAAAGGACTCTGCAAAGAGTTAGGATGCATCATTTGCATATGTGATCTGACTGGATAAAATTGCTCCAGATCTCATATTATTGACATCTGAGAAAGTATTACACCATAAAAACACCAAAAAATATTGGTATTCAGTAAAGGGACCCCCAAGCATCAAGAAAAAAAATAAAGTGCTTTATAAACAAAAAAAACTGGTCAAATACACCTCCATGTACCATATATAAACAATTAAGTTGGCAATCAGCTAAAATCTACTGTCAGTTCTTTTAAAATTGGTTACTATGTAAAAGCAATTATATTGTTCTTCATCATTTCTAATGTGCATGAATTGCTAAACTGTGATTTTTTTATATAGAATATGAGAGTTGGAAAGGAGCTCAGAAGGTCATCTAGTCCAACCCCCTGCTTTAAGCAGAACCAATCCCCAGACAGATCTTTACCCCAGTTCCCTAAATGGCCCCTTCAAGGATTGAATTCATGATCCTGGGTTTAGCAAGCTAATGCTCAAACCACTGAGCTATCCCTCCCCCCAGCTGCATAGGTAAAAAATCAACTAACAAATGTCAGCAAACAACATAAAAGAAAAAAAAACCAAAGTGGTAAAAAAAAATTTGTTACACAGTAACTACAAATTAAATGAACAAATTCCAGTCATAATTTGGGTTAGTATCACTGCATCCTAGCTAAGGTACATGTTATTCAAAACAATCTTGTTCAGTGTCTAAATACCAACACTAAATCCTAACACAGCAATATTTAATAAGTTGGTTACTGTCCATTCAGTAGGTTATCTAAAAAACAACTGTTATAAAAAATACACTTGAATCCATGTCAGCTACTGGTATATCACAAAGCAATGCAACCCATGGAACAAAAAACCTAGCCGCTCCTGTTTCTTGCCCAGTAAAGCTTACCAAAGGTTAACAACCATCAATAAAGGTAACCTATAACATGGATGAACAGTACTGTGTAGTAACTAATTACAAAAATGTATATGTAAAGGCCTCATTTGTAATGTCACTACTCCACATTTCTTTTACTTCTCATATACATAGCACTATAAAACACACTGTAATAATGCCTATCCCAGTATTTCAAAACACTCGGCCTACTACATGTAATAATACAAATGGCAACTATCATTGCCCTAATAAAAATGTGTTGCTATCTGCAGTACCACAAGGGCCAAACCACAACACCAAATTGAAAAAGAATTGTTATGCTTGAATATAAAGTGATGTCATATGTGCACATACATACTACAAAAATATACCCATTTATATACACACCCATATACACTACAAATATATGCACCATATCCATATTACTCATATATATTAATTATCTGAGAGTGCCTCTAAGGCTCAATCATAAAACTACATTCCTCAGTCATGGTCCCATGCCTAACATTCCCCAAAAAATCAATCTTTCAGTCAGACAAGTAAATGTGAAAACTAAGAAACAAATCGGGCAGGCCCTGCTCACAGAATTTGGCAAGCATAGGGCTGATGTTGCAAAAACACATATTCCTAAGAGGTGCTAGGCACAAAACATTCACGCAAGCACATTCCAGAAGGGTGGTACCAGAACACACCAATAAACACATTCCCCAAAGATAACAGGAACATGCTGACCCATCTTAAGGATAGGGTCAGGATGACAGCATGATGGCTAGAGATGTTTTGGTCGAACCTACAGGTACAAGGCAATGGGTAGCACCTTAATACGTCAGAGTGTGGCACCATAATACGTCAAGGGTAATATGTAACTTGTTTGTATTGGTGTATAAAAATGTATCTCAGAGGGAGTGTCTTCGTCCAGCCAAAGGGGCAGTGGAAAGTCCCGCCACTGACTGAGCTGTGTCCATTGTCACGGGAATGCATGTGCTAGTATAACTGTAAGCATTGATTCAGGAAGCTAGGACTGTGCTTTGCTGACAATAAACCTGACCAAGCACCTTCACACCTTAATAGATTTTGTGGTCATTGGGCGATTTGCTTGAGATCTGCTGTGCCAGCTATCTGCGCAGAGGTGGGACAAAACACAGGGAGAAGACACACACACAGAGCCAAACATCTGACGACACCAGTTATCAGCCAGTCATGAACTAGGATTTGTTTCACAGATGTAGAAATACTTTTTATATTCATGAGATGAAGATAACTACATAACACTCCAAAACCTTTAGTGAAAAATAAAGTACCTTCCTCTCCTTCCCTGTTTCTCCTACACTCTAACACACAGAGCCACCAGCTGAAAAAGTGCAGTCACTTGTCTTGTGTTCCTTTTGCATTACAGATGCACTAGGGCTCTGCTTAGGCTTCATAATTGAGTTATAGCAGTCATCCACATAGTAGATTCTAGGCTGAGCTTTGGCAAGACTAAGTAATAGATTGAAAAATACAATTATTGCTTACCTACAGAATTCTTTCGCTTGAGAGGTAAAGCATATATATCAGAAAAGTTGTCTTTTTTTTCCCCAGGCCTATTCAATAAATGAACGTTACACCAGGATTCTTACACAGAGTATCTTTGAAATGGGTTTTGTATTGATTTTTGTAACTACCCTGTTAGATGACGTTATCCCTTAGTGTGTCATGTTTAGATGGGTCCGCCCGGAGCAGGTCATTGAGGTGATAACTGTCATTTGGAGGGACAGAAAAGCAATCATAGCTTTTTCATTACTTACTGTTTTCCCCCTGCAAGTGTGGGATCATTTGACATATTATGGCTTCTGTGATTTAAGCTGCATTCTGAAATTAAGTGCTAGAATATCAAGCTGTGGGTTTAGAAAAATAAACTTGATGTCAAAGGAACCACATGCCCTGTAGGTCATAACCATGATCCAATGGTAGTAACAGTCTAAGAAAGAAAGAAAGAAAGAAAGCTGATAAAATATCTAATATTATTTCGCACACATCATATGTAAATTAAAAATGCATCAGTTACTGCACCCTGAAACTCTTGCTTTTCAAAGGTGATGCAGAAAATGTTGGGGGAATGTATGTGCATGTTTTAAAATGCATGATAATAATGAGCAGGAAATGGTCTTGTTTGGTGTAGAGATAGTGGACAAAAATTGTTTTGTGGGCACATGCAAAATTACTAAGATTGGCCCAAGTAAGGTTTGAAAACCTTTTGGTGAACCCAAACCAAGTTTTAGCAAAACCTATGTTGAGTTTTAAGACAATCTAAACTAAGTTTGGGTCAAACTTATATCATTTTTTTTGTTTGTTTTGGGTGGAAAATGTACAACATATGGTAATTTTTGCATACTTTTGAGACAAAACCAGGCAAATTTGTTTATGCATTTAGACTGAGTTTTGCTTTGAGTTTTTGGGTTTATTCAAATCCCAAACACCAAATGAAACTGAATATTCTACTCCAGCATCCCAAAGAGTCACACCCAAACTCTCAAATTTGTATGCAATTACAGTACGAGGCACAACCCCCAGGATAGGAGACCATAATCTATATTTAACATTTAATATGTATGAACTGCACTTTCATTACAGAGAAGAGCCACTTACCAGCCAAAGTGCATCCTCAGATTCTCCCTCTTGGAACAAAACTGCCTCTAAATCAATTGAATCATATTCCCACTACGTTTCAGACTTGACAACATCTTCACAATTCACCATCTGTATATGGTCCACAAATTTACACCACTAACCTCTAGTACTATGCTGCTTCTTCCTCCCAGTGTCAGTCCAAGACCTGATCATTCACATAAAGCAGGGTTTCCATTAAGACTGTATGGATGGATGTTTGTAATGTTATGATATTTGACAATGTCTTTGAACGTATAAAGCATTATATGCATGTGATGTATTAGCATTACTATAGAATATTAACTGCAGATGTTAAATTATTGTTGCTTTATATTTTTATAATCTTGATTTGCTAATAAAGTTGTCACCAGAAGTCAGTTAATATATTTTTACAACTGTGTTGGCAGAGGACATGATGATAAAAACTTTTGTTTGTTTTAGTAATGTGGCATTTATAAGCTTCACAGGATTTGATGGTCTGTCCTTATGAACTCTCAGGAGCCTATAGACTCCATCTGCACTGTCATAGAATTTATACATGGATTCCACATAAAGTCTGCCCATACACCTGAGGAGTCTGTCAAGGACACTATATCTCCTGACAAGTTTCGTATCAACATAGCAAAACTTTAATCAATCACTGATCAAATTATTAAACTTTATCAGCTAAAGATAAAATTATCAAAGCTTTGGGGCCTAATAGCTCTAAAAGAAACTTTGACATCTCCCAAAATAAATAAAAGCACCAGCAAAGGTGAGACTAAACAAAGAATAATAACCTTAAGTCAATGGGTTTGGAAATTATCACATTCCTCACCATTTCTTCCCAAACTGCATCCTCCTGCAAATTAGCAGACTTTAACAAGAGTGAAAACTCATTTATCTAATAAATTGGTATCTTTTAAACTCCTTGTCTGTTTAACCTGAAACTTCTTAAAATAAAATATTATTTCATTGCACATAACATAACTGTAACAACAGGCATGACTAGATATAAAACATTGTTAGATATAGTTTTCCAAGTTTTTTTTCTTAGCATGTGAGCACATGTTCAGTCCTGGGAACAAATGCTGTGTTGATGCTGGTTTATGGTTATGAAAGGTTCGGCGCAGAGGCAGTGGTCTTTGGCGAGGGAGCTGTGTAATCACCAAGGATGGTTTTTTCTCTGCCTTGGTCTCTGATTACAGTCAATTCTTGTGGAAGATTTGCTTTCCAGTAACTGGGCTTTGGTGTTGGGTGGAGATTCCTCATAGAAGAAGATTCCTCATTGCCCACATGCTGTTTGACCACCTCTATTGCAGGAATGGTGTAAATAAACCAGTTATACTTCGAATATACCCAGATTCTGCATCTATGATTTCTCCTCACAGGGAAGCCATTCTGATAGCCTAGGACATCTGCTAACACTGGGCTGCAGTCAGAAAGGTTTCAATAAGGTCAAAAATAATATTGTTGACTTAATGTGTTCAAATAATATACTTTGTTATCTATAGGGCATTTGATTTGGTATTGCATGACATCTTGATTTAAATATAAGCACTATACAAAATCAATATAGTACATATTAAATGGATTAAAAACTGTCTAAATGATACACCTCAAACCTAATTGTTAATTGGGAGTCAATATGTGGTGAGGGTGTTTCTGGTGGATTCCACAGGGGTCAGTTCTTTACCCAATGCTATTCAATATTTTAATTAATATATTTTAAATATAAAATCATTACTGATAAAGTCTGCAGATGACACAAAGATTGGTGGGTGGATAAATAATGATGGGGACAAGTTACTTACACAGAGCAATCTGGATCACTTGGGAAGTTGGACACACTCAAACAACATGCAATTTAATATACATTTACCACATTCAATATTCAGCCAGAAACTATGTTTTGAAGGAGTTTAAAAACTGGTTTATGATTAAAAGCTAGCCACTATCACATTATTTATAGAGAGTCTACCATTTTTGTATTCAAAGGACAATTTGGAATCTAAATTGTTAAGATTAAAAAACCCCCACAACTTTGCAATTCACTTTCAAAGAAGAAATATTTGCAGGGGGAAACAGTGAAAATTGCAGATTCAACAGCAGATTTATCTAGTTGTAGATTTTTTTCTAAATTTCTTTTCATTTGTTTTTGTATGTGAACACTTTTGGGTACTGGTTGTCATAAAATTCACATTTCAAGCATAATTTTTTCCTTGGTAACAAAAGGAATCACCCTAACATTAATCACAATGTTCCTCTTTTAAGACTTAAGAGAAGTTTTGAGACTCTCTAAGATTTTTTGTGTGATTCCAGTAAGCTTAATTGTGAATTTCTACCATTAATTGCCAAGCATTAACAAAAGACATCCTATGTTTTTCAGAGAATGCATCTTCCAGCATTGCTAGAATAATGTGAAGAGATCTTTATTGTTACTATACAAAGACATTTTTGTGCTTATGTAATTTGCGGGTTAACTGTCAAGAATATATGACAGTCTTATCCTTTTTTCAATTATATGTTTGGGAAATATGGAATATTAAATCAGCATATTACCTGTTGTTCTCTCTCTTAAATTCTGTAAATTTGTAAATTCTTTTACAAAAAAGTAAAAATTGATTGAAACTGACAGTTTTGAATCTTTAACTTTCTGTCACAATAAGAATTAGAGTTTTTATTTGGGGTACTTTATTTTTATAACTTCTGGTTGGATACATTTATGTTATATTATCTCACTTCAACTTACCTTAGGTTTGCTGTACCGCCTGATGTGTCATCTTTTAAAGATGTAATTCTAAAACTCTATTCAATTTGTTTAAAATCTGTGCATGTAATTTTGATAGAAAAACAAAGTAGAAGAATCTATTGTAAAAAAAAAATCCATTAAACCTCTATGTACTTATAACATGTCACAGACTTTTAATATGCATCATCCTAGCAAAGAGACATTGTTCCAAATTGAAAGTGGAAGAACTGAGTGAAGCTGCAAGGAGTCTTGATCCACAGGCTTCTGTTATGCAATCTTAAGCCAGAATGGCTTCTTTTTCATGGATTTACTTATTTATGTTGTCCTCTTTCAGGAATGTAAAAGGAGTTTAAAGTAGCTTTGATTGGGCTGCAAGATTGGGTTAATAAGATTATAACAAATCTTTTCAGTTCTTCCGTCAGCTCGCTTTAGGTTTGCCTATGTGGTCTGGGGAAGTCTTTGAGCCTCATTTGGAATAAATTTCAGATTTGGCAAGTGTAAACTTGTGTTTTAGTTACAATCATCATTCACGTAGGACATAACTTAGGAGTCTATTATATATTCACTGTACATTATCTTAAGTACTTTGATAGCCCATTCCCCAGTACTAATCAGATAAGTACATTTAATTCCAGCTGAGTCAGGACGGGGGCAAAGTTCGAAGTCTTAGTTCAGTACACCCTCATTTTTCTAAGGGACATACACATGAGTGCCACTGTCCTGCATATACTGTGCACAGCCAGAGAAATTCAACTTACTTTGTTCACTTAAAGGATAAAAAAGTCAAATTTTCAGAAACATATAACATAGCACTTTTTTTTGTACTCAGCCTGAAAAAGAAAAGAAATTATTTTGTCTTAAATGAAATATCTTTTTGTTTTTTACTGTAGACAAACATTTCCTGTGGAATATCTATTAAAATCTTTCAACTATGTTCAGTTGGCACTGTCCAAACTAAGATGAATGTACTTATAAACTAACAAATAATAAGAAAGGAGAGAAAAATATTGTAAAATATTAAGAGTTCTCTCAATTGTCTAAACATGTTTCCTTCTACAGGGATACATCATCTCTGTAAAATTTCCAGTTAAGGCTGCACAGGCACATTGTCTTTTAAAGACTAGAACTTTAAAGACTAAACTGTTATGGCGTTTCTGTTGATTTAATAAACACTTTTGCCTAAAATATTGATGTTTTCACCAAAAATGGAAGATGAGTCCCTGTAAAACCCAAGTTTGGACTTCAATACTCTTATTATGAAAAGGGAAATTGACAGGAATAAACTGGCAGTCAATTCACCTACAGCACCCCATCTAACTCAGTATCTCTATGAATGACAATGGATAGTCATTGGACCAGGAAAGCTGAGCAAGAATGACTCTATAGTTTGGTAGTTAAGGTATTTGCCTAGGCTGTGGGAGACCCATATTCAAGTTCCTGCTCCAAGGATGTTTTAATTATTTGTAAAAGTGGACCATCTTGAGGAAGAGAGACTGAGAGAGTTATATACTGCCATGTCCCATAGCTCAATGGCTAGGGAACATACTTGCAATATGGGAGAGCCAAGTTGCAATTACTTGTCCACATCAGGCAGAGGAGGGCATAAGACCTGTGTTTCCCACATCCCAGGAGAGTGCCCTAACACTCATCAGGAGATACCACCACTTCCTACTCTGGCTGCTTTGTGAGTCTAGTCCTCCTGTGCTTTTGTCAAAATGCCTGAGAATCAAAACACAATTATTCGGGTCAAAACAAAACCTTTTATTTTGACATTACCAAAACATTTAATTTCAACTTGAAATGTTTTTAACATTGTGATTCACAAAAAAAAAAATTAACAATGTTAGTTTCAGTTCATTCCAAAATGATTTTTCCAGAGTTGCCAATGAACTGAAAAATCCATTATTCATCCAGCCCCATTCATAAATCAATTGAAATACAAATAATGAGTCATCTGAATGGAATTCAGCTGCTAGCATTAGGAGTGTGGTCACTTTAGAGTCATAATGTCATAGAATTTAAGGCCAGAAGGCATCATCAGATATTCTAGCCTTACCTGAATGTCACAGGTCACTAACAGCCCCAGGCAACACCAAAAGAAGCCCAACAACCAGAATAAGACTAAAGCATTGCAGCCCTCAGGATACTAAACTATTGTGTGCCTCTGACAGAGAACAGGGCTGAGATTCACCAACCTACAATGTCAGGGCATTGATCAGGTTAGATATACCCAGGTGATCTGAGCAAGCAATCCTAATTCCATTTTGCAGATTTAGTGTGATATCCCATCACGAGAGATTTTTCTTTAATTAGGAGAATGTTGTTCTACAGGCTAGAGTATTTTCCTTCTGATAGTTTGATGATGTTAAAGGAAAATTAGTCACATACAAAGTATTGTTAAATAACAATCACAAGCTAGTGTTAGAGCAAAAGTATATGTTCATAGATTCCAAGAACAGAAGGAACCACTGTGGTCATCCAGTCCGACCTCCTGTGTAACACAGGCTATAGAACTTCCCCAAAATAATTCCCAGACCATATCATTTAGAAAACCATCCAATCTTGATTTAAAAATTCTCAATGATGGAGAATCCACCATGCCCCTTGGTAAATTGTTCCAGTGGTTAATTACACCATTAAAAATGACACTTTATTTCCAGTCTGATCAACAAATCACTGAATCAGATATTCCTCAAAAGGTAATGAGTAATGAAACAAACAGCTTTTATATTTAAAAAATAACTATTTTAATACATTTTTCCTTGAATATGACCTTTTGGGCACAGCCCTCTGCAAAGCACACTTTCCAGGGCAGAATACCAGGAGGACTAAAGGGAGGCATTCTGTTTTCATAGAATCATAGGATTGGAAGGGACCTCCAGAGGTCATCTAGTCTAGTCCCCTGCACTTATGGAAGAATCTAGACCATTCCTGACAGGTGTTTGTCTAACCTACTCTCTCCAGTGCACAAGGGCAAACACTGATTACTACAGCACTTGTATTATTAATTATTATTAATAATTATGATTATTATTTATTTATTACAATAGTGCCTAGGAGTCACATCCATAGACCAGGACCCAGTTCTGCTAGGCAGAAGCAAAGCTGGTTGATTTTTAGTTTATTGGGGTTTTTTTTAAGTTATTCATGAATATTTTCATGACTAAAACAAGTGACAACAACTTTTGCTTTACAAATATTTGTTTGACAACTAGCTCCAAATCTTTGAGGCCCAAAAGTTTCACAAGTTTTAGAACAAATGGTTATTTATTCATCAGGATATTTTTACCAGTTGTTCACTGTTTTCCGTTCATTATGCATTGATTGTTATCGTGCTATTTAAAAAGTTTTAGTAAATCAATAAGGAAGCAGGAACAATACTATGACTTAGAAGACCATGATAACAAAACATCAGAACGTACAGTTCATAAACAACTCATAAGCTGAAATATGTTCATGTAAAATACAGTATTTGTCAAATGCTTCTGAACAATGAATACATTGTAAACCTCAGATTTAGTTTACAATTTGTTAATCACAAAAAGGGCAAAACTCAAAACAGTCATTATTATAGTTATTTTCAATGAATAATTCAACTAACTGTATTTATGGGCCATTCCAACATTCAGAATTCCATTATTATAGCTCAGAAAAACCTCTTGTACTCCCTTACTCATAATTTTTGGGTTATTGTATACTTCTATGTTATTTACTCATATACATATATAACTTCACTCCCGGGAGGTAATTTTGACTCCCCCAAATATTACAACAAACAAAATTTATTCAACAAACTAAACTTTTGTTTACTCTTACTGTATTCACTCTTAGTATCCATTTTTATATAACAGAGTTGTTTAGCTATTCTATTCAGTTCATTCACTTTCTGTAGTGTTTTATTATTGAAACCAATATTTCAGTTTATTTCCATTATACAGTAGGCACTTGGGTAAGCTATGAAGAGCTGTTGTCTGTCTTATTCTTCATCTAGAGTAAACTCATAGGAATGCCCCACATTGGCTGGCATTATCTCTTCATTACTTTTAGGAATATGGATTGCTGGTCACCCATCCTGACCCACTTCATGCATCACTGCAAATGCACCCAACAAACTGAAAGACTGGCTTCTTCAGGAGGACAAAGTAGCCATCCTAAAAGTGACATTTCAGTTAGTCCATTTATGAAATCAATTCAGTTTTGGTTTCCCTACAATCATACTTCAAATGAAGAAGAAATCCTTTGAAACTGACCCTCTATTTTGAATGACACCATAAATAAAATATATTACAGATAGACTCTTATTGATGATACTTTTGCACACTACAGTATTTACCTTCAGCTGGCCAGCATGTTTGGTTTTGTTCAATATCACATAGAACAGTTTAAGTTATTCATTAGATAGTGCTTTCTGGCAATGCTGTTCATAAGAATCATGATCCCTTTATCAGACAGCTAGCAATTACCAGTCCTTTTCAATTCCTCACAATGAGTTTCCCCAACTTTCTGCCCACGGTACTTTTAGATTGTTCTGAGTAATCACCCAGGAACAACTTGTTGTGTCCCACCCAAAACTCTGACCACTTAGGATATATGGACATGCAGGATCAATTATATTTACAATACCCAAAAGTAATCCATTTTAAAACATCAGATAGCTCAGCAAAATATTGTTATTGCTGTGAAGGACATTTTAATTATTTGCGGATGTGAGGCTATGCATACTGTTTCTTTAAATCTGTATCAGGAACCCACCCAAGGTCTGGGGACATTTCTAAGCAGAAGTTCTACAGTGAGATGTAGCTAGAGACAAACATACCAAGTAGCCAGGAATTAATGGAAGGTGAAGCATGGGATGATGCAACTCTCCCTCTCCTGGGCAGGAGGAATTCAGCTTTAGAGCTGGTGAACACATTTTGCTGAAATTTCTTTTCATCAAAATATGATGTTTTGTGGAAGCTGAAACATTCACAGAGCTGTTTTGGTTTCTACAAAACTTCTGTTCAGAAAGTTTTTAGGTCTGGGGTCTTACACAAAAGAAGAGACTCTATAGCTGGATGGTTACAGTACTGGCCTGAGATGTGGGTTCAGAGCTATTTCTCTGCTCTGCTTGATCTGGAGTAGTCTGGAACGAAAAAAAATTCTTGGAAACAGGGAGAGCAAGATCTTGACCCTGGGGTTGCCAGAGCCCTAGCCATTGCTACACATTTCCCCTTTTGCAAAAGCATTCAACAGGTTTTAGTTTTGCTCCAGTGTAGAATGAAAACAAATTTTGAAACTTGGAAAGTGGCCACAAAATGGAATTGTTGTCTTCTGTTCAGTTGTACTCAAGCAAAAGGTGATGAGTTAGTAATATTACAGAACAAGTCTGCCTCATAAATCTCTCCTCTTCTCAGAAAACCTTTAATATAGATGGAATGTCCCTTTCATCATAGCACCATCCTTTACTATCGCTGCTTATTAACCAAGCATCTATCTTTTCCTCCTCTTTTTCTTTCTGCCTCCATAGTCTTCTCAAAAGCTACTTTCTTCTCAGAGTTAATTGGACAACTCAAGAAACCTCTTTCTGACAGGTTTCCCAATGCACTTTCTCTGATCTAGCCTGAGAAAAAAAGTCAAATTTTGACATTGTGCATACCAAAGCTATAACATAGCATTATACTTACTCACTGCAATGGCTTTCCAGTAGCTATGCTCTGAAGAATCAGGGCCCTATGTATGTTTACAGTGTATTGCTTGCAGAAAAATATTTTTATATTAAAAATATTAATAATAATGCAGCATTCTTGCCCTGAAGATTCCTCAAAGGAGTAAACTGACAACTATGTACCACCTGTTTAGAAACAAATTGATAAGCGTCTCAAATAGCCTTGGAAATGATACCAGCATAGCAGACTTCCCATAACTGTTTTTATACTTCCTCTAGGAATCACAATAACCTGTTAAGTATCAGAGGGGTAGCCGTGTTAGTCTGGATCTGTAAAAGCAACAAAGAATCCTGTGGCACCTTATAGACTAACAGACGTTCTGCAGCATGAGCTTTCGTGGGTGAATACCCACTTCTTCAGATGCAATAACCTGTTGTTATCCTCAATTTTATTTCATGTCTGACAATTTCAAGAAGGAAGTGTATAATAATCCTTCCAAGTGAATTAGATTGCAGCCATTTTTTTAATGAAAACCCAATCTCAGCTGAAGTCATACAAGGCCTAAATTATCAACAGTGGTTCACATTGTTATATATAGCACAGGTTCTGAACTGTAAAACAGGAATTAGTTAATCATATTTCTGTAGTGTCAGTAATGTGAATTAATCAGGAGTTGAATGGAATGTGAAAGTGAATTTATTCTATTGAAATCACATCATACGTTACTAAGGAAAAGATTGAGGGTTTACTTTTGAAGCAGAAGATAAATTTAAGTTTTAGTAATAAAATGCACTGTGGCCTCAATCTAATTTAAGACATAAAATAAACAATCACAGCATGTTTTAAATAAATGTCACCATGGATAGTGCAGCCCAATTACCTCCTAACTGATGATATTCCCACCTCTTTTGTCATGCCTACAGCTAGAGATATGCATATATGAGGATACAATATATATAAAAGCATAGATATACAATTAAAAGATTTAAAATTGTAGTTTCAACTGGATAATGAATTGTTTGGAAATACACCTCTACCTCGATATAACGCTGTCGTTGGGAGCCAAAAAATCTTACTGCGTTATAGGTGAAACCGTGTTATATTGAACTTGCTTTGATCCACTTGAGTGTGCAGCCCTGGCCCCCTGGAGCACTGCTTTACCGTGTTATATTCAAATTTGTGTTATATCGGGGTGGTGTTATATCGAGGTAGTGGTGTAAAACTGGTAAACATTGCATTAACCTGCCTAGAGAAATGTAATGAGTGTGTTAAAGGAAAATGGACAAGACTCACAGATTCATGTATTCAAAGGCCAGAAAGGTCCATTAGATCATCTGGTCTAACCTCCTGTATAACATAGGCCAAATAATTTCTTCCAGTTACCCCCATACTGAGCCCAGTAACTTGTGTGTGAATTTCACACAGGTGAAATTCACACCTATGCAGCTGTCAACGTTTCTAGAACAATATACTCATTTACTATGAGACAGAGAGAGAGAGCTCTTTGCAAAGTTTGGGTAACAAAGATGAAAAGCATACGAAAAGCACAAGGAACTCATTGTGCCTAGCCCTTTCAAGGATATAAGTCAGATAAGGTGCCTTCCCAACTAGCATTAATTTACTAAGCCTCCTTACTCAGTTCTCATGAAAAGGGCTTGGAAGTTGGATGAACAGTTACACTATATTGTTAATCTTAATGTACATTCTTTGCAGGAAAGAATTCAGATTAAATTATGTAAATAAAGAAATTATCATTGGATGCTTAAAATGCTGTTATGACTTAGTTCCATTATTTTGCTATAGAGCAAATGTATAAGGATAAATTTTCAAAGGGTCTTTAAGACAACCTCTCATATATTTCCCACAATCACTTGTGGCACCACATGATGCAATCTCAATGTCTATCTACCACATTTTGATGGGCACAAATCATGTTTGTATCTACTAACCAGCTAGTTACACATTGAAAGTCCATCATTTGTGTCCACAATTGATTCCATCTTGCTTTTTAAAAAACTTTAGACCATAGTATGTATTAAGCATAACTACACAGCAATGCTCAGCTATCCCTTTGTATAGTTTGTTTCTTAAAAAAAACCCACAGACTGCAAATTACTTTTGAGTAAAACCTCCTGATTACAAACTACTGTGCACTATATTGGATCATGATATTTCTTCTTCCATTTTATCTTTCAACTGAGTCTTACTTGAGAAATATAAATAAAATCTTCTTCTTGCAAAGAATAATCCGTCATAACACTATCAACTTGACATAAGACATTAATACCTTTAGAAACAGGAATTGGGAAAGTTTGCCTTTCATTTGTTTTTAACTGAAAGCAGCCAGTTCATACATTAAACCACACTGAACAGTGAATACTGTGTCTTGTCTATCATTGTCCATAGCAGGGGTAGGCAAACTTTTTGGCTCAAGAACCACATCTGGGTATGGAAATTGTATGTTGGGCCTTGAATGCTCACTAAATTGGGGGTCGGGGTGCAGGAAGGGGTGCAGGGTCTGGAGTGGGTCTGGAGATGAGGGGTTGGGGTGCAGGAGGGTGCTCTGGGCTGGGACTGAGGGGTTCGGAGGGTGGGAGGAGGATCAGGGCTGGGGCAGGGGGTTGGGGCACAGGAGGGGGACAGGGGTGCAGGCTCCAGGCAGCGCTTACTTCAAGCAGCTCCCAGAAGTAGCAGCATGCCCTCTCTCTAGCTCCTATGCAGAGGTGTGGCCAGGCAGCTCTGTGCACTGCCACGTCCGCAGGTGCTGCCCCTGCAGCTCCCATTGGCCGTGGTTGCTGGCCAGTGGGAGCTGTGGGAACAGTGTGCAGAGCCCCCTGGCTGCCCCTACGCGTAGGAGGTGGAGAAGGGATGTGCTGCTGCTTCCGGGAGCCATGCGGAGCCCCTGCATGTGCAGAGCAGGGAAAGCCCCCGATACCGCTCTCCCGCTAGAGCAGGGCAAGCCCCGGACCCCGCTCCCTGGCTGGAGCTTGAGGGCCGGATTAAAATGTCTGAAGGATCAGATGCAGTCCCCGACCCATAGTTTGCCCACCTCTGTTATATAGCATAAGCATCAGCATACATCAGGAATAACTGGTAAACTGGGCTCAAGCAAATATGCTCTATTTAACCTATTACCATAAAATAATAATCCTACAGAGTATCCCTGAAGCAAATAGCATACTGAAAAACCTTACAAAATAAACTACATTCATGATACTTGAATGTCTACCTACTTTTGCTCACATTACAGTCACTTTCAAAACTCCTGCTGATTTCCATGAGAGGAAAATTGGCCCATAATGTTGGTGTAAGTTGCGTCGCCTGGCTTACCACCGCTAGGGGCGATGGTGAGCTACTCTTTCCCTGGCCAGCTTGAGCCCCACCCGGTCTCGGAGAATCAGTGGCAGGGGGAACACCAGCGAACGTCTGCGGCGTGCCCCTCAGGCAGGGGAGCACCGGCAGGAGCCGTTAGCGCCCCTCAGGCAGGGGAGCGCCGGCAGGAGCCTGTAGCGCCCCTCAGGCAGGGGAGCGCCGGCAGGAGCCTGTAGTGCCCCTCAGGCAGGGGAGCGCCGGCAAGAGTCTGTAGCGCCCCTCAGGCAGGGGAGCGCCGGCAGGAGCCTATAGCACCCCTCAGGCAGGGGAGCGCCGGCAAGAGTCTGTAGTGCTGTCGGGACCCGGTTCCTGAGGCTGACTGGCCGGGTAGGGGAACACAGGCCTGCCCTACACCTCTGCGTTCCAGCCCAGGGCCCTGGCAGGCCGAGACGAGGGTCTCGTCACTGGGTTAGCGGGGTTCTTTCCGCAACATAGACTCACCCCCGTGTCGTTCACTCCCTGGGCTATTTCCTACCCGATTACGCGTCCCTCAGGTCCCTCCAGTTCACCCGGGTAGACCGCGGCTGGCAGCTCAAGCTCTCCCCCAGGCTCAGGCTCTTCCAGTTTCTCGGGGTACTCGGCGGCAGGCAGTCCTGGTGAGCCCAGTCCTTCCTCCAGCTCAGGTTTCCCCTGGTCCAGGGCCTCCCCTGGGGTGGCAGCAAGGTCCGAAGGGAGCAGCGTGCAGTCTGCATCTGCCTCCCTCCCTGGTGCTGCCCTCACTGAGCTAAGGGCCCCGCCCTTTGTACTTCCTGTTCCACCCCTCCCCTTCCGGGGGGCGGAACAAGCTTGGCCTGGCCCCCCCCACTCCGGTTGAGAGAGTGGCTGTTTACCCTCAGGCTCGGAGGGAAGCCACCCTGGCTCCCTACAGTTGGTAAACTACTTTGAAAATGTAAAATGCTGCTTTTTTAAATAAATGGACAATTGCTACTGCATTCTCATTATGCTTTACATAAAAAGGTGACTTGCCTTGTCATTACTTTAATCTCTGCCTTTAGAGATGGTCAAGATAATAATTGTAAATAAATGCTATAACAGATGTAATCCTTTATTCTATTTCCATATAGTTCGTTAGTTGATTATAATTTCTGCCAATATATTAGTTATTCAGAAGTTTGTAATGCAAGGTTAATACAAACAAATCTGCATATGGAGTAATCAAGATGTGAAGGTCATTCACCTGTTCTTTGAGATGGACTATATGTATACACAGCCATGGGATATGCCAAGTGGGTGCAACTTTAGTTATCAGTGCCTGCTGGAGCATTCATTAGCTCCTCCTACCCCTTCATTCAGCATTTGTGAACATTCTGAACATTATAACAGGGTGTGTGGTATTCCAAATGACTCAATTCCTCCATTGCTCCCCTAGGTCCCATTAGCTGTAAGAGTCTGGAGAAGAGGGGAAAGTGGACAAGGAATATGAATGTGAAGGGGCCAATATTGAAAAACTCCAGTTACATCTGAGTAACCTCATTTCTTCTTCAAGTGGCCTCTGCATATTCCCAGTCATGGCAATAGTCTGATAAGGATGATGGGATTTGGTGTCCCATCAAACAAAGATTGAAGAACTGCCTGGCTGAATCTTGAATCTCACCTAGAAGACAAGTCTAAAGACTATTGTTTAACAAAAGTATGAATAGACCTCCATGTTGCCTACTTGCATATCTCAGTAAGCAGGCCATATATTTTGAAAGCTAAGGATACCACTTTGACTCCAATGGGATCTAACTCCCAGTGGGGGAGGGACAGATGTTAATTTATATTTTAACCTAACTAGAGACTGTACAGTAACCCTTTGACCTTTCTTACTTCCTAAATAAGTGGCAAATAAATTAGCAGAATTCCTTAATTCTTTAGTCCTATCCAAATAATAGGCCAATGTCCTTTTTTGCACCTTGGGTATGCAATCTTGACTCACCTGGGTGATTATGCAGTCTAGGGGAAAATACAGGTAAATTGATTGACTGATTAATATGCAACTCTGTAACTCTCTAAGTTCATAATTTTGGATGTAGTCATAAAACCACCCTATCCTTATGAAAAACTGTAAATTGGGGTCAACTATTAGTGTTTGTAACCTACTAACTATTTTTCTTGGCGTAATCATAATTGTTAAAGCACTTTTGATGGAAAAATGAAAAAGTGAATATTGGCCAAAAGGTTCATATGGCTGTTGCATGAGCTGAGATAAAACTGGGTTAAGGTTCCAGAGGGCATAGGGGATTTTACTGGTGGATAGACACTTAATAAACCTTTAAGGAACTTGTTGACCAATTACAAATAAATAATGATTTATCTTTAACTCCCTGAAGAAATGAAGAAAGATCAGGAAAGCAAACTTTTATGAAGGATTAAGAGAGAGAAAAAAAAATTAAAAATATGCCAGGTAATCTAATACAACCTAAGCCAGAAATGTATGTGGACTGATATTGTTATTATTTTCCCCCAATAAAAGTCTTTTTCATTTACTTAAATAACATTTATATGTGGACTCTTTTCTAGTGTTGAGTAAAATCTTATGTACATACAAAGAGCAAACCTGTTCCACGTCCCTCAAATTACTATCACATACACTATGAGGTGAAGTGAACTCAGATCAGGGTGAAAAGACTTGTTCTTCCTGTTGAATCAGTAAATCCCGATCTAACGGCAGGCAATAGGAGATTCCTCTGGAAAACTGTAGCAGGTGTGGGAACCATCACTGCCTGGCCTAAGCTGGGGTTAATCAAGTCAATTTGGCCCATCCTTTTGTATCTTGTTTATTACCTTCTGAATCATCAAGAAAAGGGAAAATGTGTAAAGGAGACCTTGATTCCATTTTATTAGGAATGCATCCAAAATTGACTTCTTGTTGCCACCCATTTTTGAACAAAATTTGTGGCATTTTGTGTTGCAAAAAGGTCCAAATCAGCATACCCCCATAAATCAAAAATGTCTTTTATTACTGATATTTTCAGGGGCTACTTATGCATTTTTTATATGTTCCTGCTCAGTTGATCTGCTAAGTTGCTATATTTCCCTTCTAGGTGTGGAATACACTAGTCTCAGAGTGCAATCACAGAGCTGATAAGAGTGTACACCCTCCTGGTTGTTCAATTAATACATGGCAGTTGTATTGTCTGTGGCAGATTTGTGGCAGAAATGACCTGAGAACTCATCAAATGGGTCTTGACTCAACAGTATTGATGTGTAACTTTCTCTCTATGGGAGTCCAATGCCCCTGAATTGTGCAATTGTTTTTTAGTTGGGTCCCCCGTCAATCATCTATGTTAGGCCTGACATTTTCCAGTACCTAATGTTGCAAATAGCTCATTCATAGATGAGCGAAGGGAGTCACATTGTTGTTGAAGCTGTAAGCCCATTAACTGTTGAAAGAAAGGAATTGTTTGTTCTGGACATTGATTTAGAAGCTTTATGGGTGATCTTGTCTTTACAAATATGTCCTAAGGTGTATAGTCCCTTCCCCACATGTGGTAACAGTGCTTTGCCCAGTGTTGAGACCAGTATGGCAGAACTGAATCCTTTTAATAGGCATTCGTAACAATTTTTCCTAGTTGATTCTGAGACCTTGGTTGTTGAAGAGAGCACTATCCTGAGATATGACCATAGAAAGGTCCTCTTTTGATGGAGATTTGATAAACCAATCATACAGCTAGAAGTAGATGAAAATACCCTGTCTACATAGGTGAGTGGCAACCACCAAGAGGCATTTTGTAAAGACCCTTGGGGTACAGGGGGTACAGAAAGACTAAAAGGCAAATGCTTATATTGAAAATGATCTCACTCTATGATAAAGCAGAGGTAATTGCAATGCAGTGGCCTTATGGATATATGAAAGTAATCATCCTTTAGATTGAAAGCTCTACCAGTCCTGTTGGATAAGAGAAGGGATTATAGAATCTACAGACAGTTTATGGAATCAGAACTTCCTTAGGATGGAATTTAATTTTCTGAAGTCCAATACTGGACAAAAAAAACCCTATCCTTTTTTGGAATAAGAAAGTATCTTGAATAGAACCCTTTCCCTTTGAATACATTGGGCAACTTTTCCATAGCACCTGTTTGTAACAGGCAGAAAACATCTTATTTTAATAGTCTCTCATGGGAGGGATATCTGAAAAGAGAAGGGAGAAGTGGGCTGGAAATGGATAGCACATACACTTTTTACTATCTCCAAGATCCATCTGTCAGATGCTATCTCTTCCAAGTTGCTGTAAAATTGGGACAGACAATCTCCATATGGGGTAAGGAACTCTGCCCAGAATTCAATCTTCAGATCTAGATGGAAACATTTTTGTTCATAAGTATCCTCTTCATTCTGCCCTCTAACCTAAGGTCTTCCCTTATGGTGTGGTTCCTGAACAGAGTCATATTGCAGATCTTATCTCAGATCTCACTCAGAAGGTAGAGATGACCAGGCTGTAACACCAAGAAAGTTGAGGGTTCTTTACTCATAGAACCCAAAGGAGTCTTAGGTAGAGGAGGACTTAGAGAAATGTGAATGTCAGTAACATGTCTTCTAGACTGTGATGAGGAGCCACCTTTATATAGAACCAGAATTGACTTTATTTCTAATATGTTATCTCTGAAAGAGTTGGAACAGTGCTCCGGGAAGAACATGGATCTGAATGATGTATTTCAGCCCCCACCCTCCCCATCCCCATATTCATCTTTCTCAGGTTGGATAGATCAGCACAGATGCTTGGAACTGATGGCTAAGAGTCCTTGTTCCTATGATGTGATCTGCTCCACTGTCTAATCTTTGGATCCAGTGAGCTTGGGTCTGAAGCAATAGGGTCTGATCTATCTAGGGGATGTTTTCTGGCTCTTGTCATAGATACTTTCCCTGTGGAAGCGCCTTACCTTGGTCAGGAGCACATGGAACCATAATACAACTCACTCATTTAAGATGCACCCAGTCAGCACATCCCATGAGAGGGAATATGCAGAGGTCACTTAAAGAAGAACAGCTCACTTTGACTCTTTCCTGTACATTATTACGATTGGTCACCTATGTCACTTGTTAATGGTTTGTCTCCTTGATTGGATGACTGAAACTTTTTAAACAGCGGAGTAATTAATAAAAGATGACTGCTGAATAATGGATACCAAATGCTATTGGTCACAGGCAAATTATCTTGTTTGAATGCAAATATGAATATTCTCACAAATCACAGGTATTCTCTTAATATTGTGCAAGTAAATGCTACTTGCACAAATCTTGGCATTCTCTGGATAGGCCACTCCCCTACCCAGATCAGCAGAGCATCTGATCCGCTCTGGTGGTGAATGAGGGGTGACACAGCATTTTCCCTAGGCTATCGTAGCTGCTGCTCCGCCGGGGTCTGTCTGCTGGCTCAGGCAGATATTTACACCTGATTTGTATTTTAAAGCTTTTCTTCGCAATCGTGTAACCTAGAAACATTTTTAATGAAACCTTAGATTCTGACATCATACCATTACTCAGGGGGCTGAAGTCCTTGGTATGTGCCTATGCTGTAAACCAGCTGTGCCCAGGAGTGTATCTGAAACCCAGTAAAGGGGAGCTAAGCCTAAGGAACCCAGCAGCACCACATGATCGTATTTTGTACTTCTGCATTATATACTCTGAATATTTTGTTGTATCAAGTAGGCAGAGGTTTGTTATAGCCAGAGATTGGCAAAGCATCAGTAATTTTTTTCCCAATTTGAGTCCTACTTAAAAGAAAATGTTTTACGTAGCTGGAAAAGCTAAAGTGGAATAAAGGAAATCCATGCAATTTTCCTCCTCAAATTCTATAGGAATAAAAAGTCTAAGTATATCCCATCCCACAATGAGAAACATGCTGATTTAGTTTCCCATAAGGTTTAATTAATGTTTATCATATACTGTAGGAGTATTCTCTTGTCCAAACAGGGAAGCCTTAGGATCAGATATTCAGGTGGTGAGTAAAGCGGTGTAACTCCAGTTACTTTCATGGGAGCTGCATTAATTTAAACCACCTTAGAAACTGGACAGAAAGAATAGCAAATCTATGATATAAGCTAATTCTTTTACACAGTTGTATGTAACATTTCACTTTCTATGATTGTATGACATTACATAGATACTGTACACACTCACACAGAACAGTGTGGAAAAATAGTTGATGTGATACCATGTGTCTTTATTTCTGTCTAAAAGTATTGCTGGGTACAAATGATTTTGAAATATATTTTTCAGTAAGCACATGGGTACCTGTGTAACTCGCAAGAACATTTGTTGTTTCTACTAATAAAGAAAAAGGATCAAGCCACATCTGTACTACTGTATTTCTGAACAAGGTGTGCTTATTCTACCAAGGAGATACCAATAATTCAAGGTAATCAGCAGAGTACATTATAGAGGAAATTCTGAACCAACAAGCTGTACAAACAAAATAGCAATCAGAAGATTTAATGCATTTCTGATGTACATTTAAGGCACTGACACTGGGCCACAGATGTACATGTGTTGTGTTTTATCTTGTTGAGATATGGCCTGAGAGAACCTATTATAGCATATCATCACCCACAACTACTGGGCCTGTGAAAGGAAAAATTCCATCACACATTACTCCTGCAGATATATTAGAGAAACAAATTGTACTTGGAATTGAAAAGTCACAGGCTTATTCAGTCTTAATAAATTCCTGCCAAAAGGCTAAGTGTAAAACCAGAAATACTTCCCAGATGTTGTTACCGTATTATCATCTTTGACATCTCAAGGGCTGCTCAGGGGATCATCTAGATATCATTTCAGAGTTCTCACAATAAATCTGTTTTTTTAACCTGTACTTGATTTTATGTAGCCATTTTGAGTTTACTGTATTTGAGATTTAACATCGTCTTTACCAAAAGACAAGAGCTCTTTTATAACAAGAGCTCTGTCACTTCAGTGATCTGATGTTACCATGCACACTTTTCAGAGTCATAGCTTCACTTTTAAATGCTACTTTATTTTTCCATAGAGGTGGCCCTGAAAACTAGTACCTTGCAATGCATCTGAAGAATCTTAATAGATCTGATTGTGTCCCAGTGCTACATTTTTATTATTCTAGACTGCACATTATATTCTGAAGCATTGTCTATTCTGGTATCAGTTTTTATGAATTCATTTTAGCTTCTGTCTCCCTATTTTACCTTTTAACAGTTGTATGTATTATCCCAGTACATAGCAATATTGTAAAGCTCTTAAATAAATTAATAATTTCTCTAATTCTCTATTATTTATTATTTAAATTCCATAACTCCATTATTAAATCTGTGAATGCTATGTAGTACAATGGTATGAAAGGACACTATGTAAAATATAGCTTATGATGTAGCACAGAAGTGCACATTTTAGAGTTTTACTCCAGGTTAAAGATTATCTGCTTGACAGCAACAAACCCAAGAATATCTCACCCTAATTTATAAGTAGTAGCATAACTAACTGAACCCATCATAAGACCTTAAATCAAAGTTTCCAGGTTTGCAAATTAATACTTCCCCTTTTCCCTCTCTCTTCTGCTCTTCCACAGCAAACTAGCAGCTCTCCTCCTCAGTGCTGCCTTCGCTGGGGAAGAAATGGGTTGCCCTAATCCATAGGAAAATAGGAAATATTAGATCAGAACACTGATCCGTCCAGTCATGTATCCTGACACTGACTATAGCCAGTACCACACGTTGCAAAGGAAAGCGCAAGGAACACTATTAGAGACAATTATGGAATAAGACCTCATAAGGAAAGTTTCTTTCTAGACCCATCAATTAATATTTGGATTACATTCTGAAGCATGAGGGTGTATCTCTTGTAAATAGCATTTTTATCCCATCCAATGCAATTGTAGATCAATATATATGTTTAATTTTTATTTTAATCCTCCTAAGATCTTGACCTCAGTAATATCTTATGGTAATGAATTATGTGTTGTGTAAAAGAGTATTTCTATTTATTAGTTTTTAATTTGTTCTACTTCATTTTCATCAAATGCTCCCTTATTTCTGTACTATGAGAAAGGGTAAACAGAAATGTCCAATCTACCTTCTCTACACCATTCATTATTATATGCCTCTTATGTGCATCCTCCCCAAAGTAAACGCTTCCAGACTTTTTGGTCTCTCTCCACACAGAATGTTGCCCAGGCCTGTACACACACAATCCCACTCCCTGCCACAGACCTTCTTCCTAACACCCACTCATACCAACCCCCCTCTTCTTCCTGGTGTTTTCTCTTTGAGAGGGAGGACTGTGAGCTATCACCATCCAACATCCTGGGTGATAGGGATTATAGAATCATAAAATCCCAGGGTTGGAAGGGACCTCAGGAGGTCATCTAGTCCAACCCCCTGCTCAAAGCAGGACCAAACCCAACTAAATCATCCCAGCCAGGGCTTTGTCAAGCCTGACCTTAAAAACCTCTAAGGAAGGAGATTCCACCACCTCCCTAGGTAACCCATTCCAGTTCTTCACCACCCTACTAGTGAAAAAGGTTTTCCTAATGTCCAACCTAAACCTCCCCCTCTGCAACTTCAGACCATTACTCCTTGTTCTGTCATCTTCTACCACTGAGAACAGTCTAGATCCATCCTCTTTGGAACCCCCTTTCAGGTAGTTGAAAGCAGCTATCAAATCCCCCCTCATTCTTCTCTTCTGCAGGCTAAACAATCCCAGTTCCCTCAGCCTCTCCTCATAAGTCATGTGCTCCAGCCCCCTAATCATCCGAAGAAGTGGGTATTCACCCACAAAAGCTCATGCTGCAAAACATCTGTTAGTCTGCCACAGGATTCTTTGCTACTTCTACAGAACCAGACTAACACGGCTACCCCTCTGACACTAATCATTTTTGTTGCCCTCCGCTGGACTCTCTCCAATGTATCCACATCCTTCTGGTAGTGTGGGGCCCAAAACTGGACACAGTACTCCAAATGAGGCCTCACCAGTGCTGAATAGAGGGGAATGATCACATCCCTCGATCTGCTGGAAATGCCCCTACTTATACAACCCAAAATGCCATTAGCCTTCTTGGCAACAAGGGCACACTGTTGACTCATATTCAGCTTTTCGTCCACCGTAACCCCTAGGTCCTTTTCTGCAGAACTGCTGCCCAGCCATTTGGTCCCTAGTCTGTAGCAGTGCATGGGATTCTTCCATCCTAAGTGCAGGACTCTGCACTTGTCCTTGTTGAACCTCATCAGATTTCTTTTGGCCCAATCCTCTAATTTGTCTAGGTCCCTCTGTATCCTATCCCTACCCTCCAGCGTATCAACCACTCCTCCCAGTTTAATGTCATCTGCAAACTTGCTAAGGGTGCAGTCCACACCATCCTCCAGATCGTTAATGAAGATATTGAACAAAACCGGCCCCAGTACTGACCCTTGGGGCACTCCACTTGATACCGGCTGCCAACTAGACATGGAACCATTGATCACTACCCGTTGAGCCCGACCATCTAGCCAGTTTTCTATCCACCTTACCGTCCATTCATCCAGCCCATACTTCTTTAACTTGCTGGCAAGAATACTGTGGGAGACTGTATCAAAAGCTTTGCTATAGTCCAGAAATAGCACATCCACTGCTTTCCCCTCATCCACAGAACCGGTTATCTCATCATAGAAGGCAGTTAGGTTAGTCAGGCATGACTTGCCTTTGGTGAATCCATGCTGACTGTTCCTGATCACTTTCCCCTCCTTTAAGTGGTTCAGGATTGATTCCTTGAGGACCTGTTCCATGATTTTTCCAGGGACTGAGGTGAGACTGACTGGCCTGTAGTTCCCTGGATCTTCCTTCTTCCCTTTTTTAAAGATGGGCACTACATTAGCTTTTTTCCAGTCATCTGGGACCTCCCCCGATCGCCATGATTTTTCAAAGATAATGGCCAATGGCTCTGCAATCTCATCGGCCAACTCCTTTAGCACCCTCGGATGCAGCGCATCCGGCCCCATGGACTTGTGCTCGTCCAGCTTTTCTAAATAGTCCAGAACTACTTCTTTTTCCACAGAGAGCTGGTCACCTCCTCCCCATACCGTGCTGCAGAGTGCAGCTGTCTGGGAGCTGACCTTGTCTGTGAAGACAGAGGCAAAAAAAGCATTGAGTACACTAGCTTTCTCCACATCCTCTGTCACTAGGTTCCCTCCCTCATTCAGCAAGGGGCCCACACTTTCCTTGACTTTCTCCTTGTTGCTAACATACCTGAAGAAACCCTTCTTGTTACTCCTAACATCTCCGGCTAGCTGCAACTCCAAGCGTGAATTGGCCTTCCTAATTTCACTCCTGCATGCCTGAGCAATACTTTTATACTCCCCCCTGGTTATTTGTCCAATCTTCCACTTCTTGTAAGCTGTTTTTTTGTGTTTAAGACGAGCAAGGATTTCACTTTTAAGCCAAGCTGGTCACCTGCCATATTTACTTTTCTTCCTACACATCGGGATGGTTTGTTCCTGCAACCTCAATAAGGATTCTTTAAAATACAGCCAGCTTTCCTCGACTCCTTTCCCCATCATGTTATTCTCCCAGGGGACCTTGCCCATCAGTTCCCTGAGGGAGTCGAAGTCTGCTTTTCTGAGGTCCAGGGTCTCTGTTTTACTGCTCTCCTTTCTTCCTTGTATCAGGATCCTGAACTCGACCATCTCATGGTCACTACCTCCCAGGTTCCCATCCACTATTGCTTCCTCTACTATTTCTTCCCTGTTTGTGAGCAGCAGGTAAAGAAGAGCTTTTCCCCTAGTTGGTTCCTCCAGCACTTGCACCAGGAAATTGTCCCCTACTCTTTCCAGAAACTTCCTGGATTGTCTGTGCACTGCTGTATTGCTCTCCCAGCAGATATCAGGGTGATTAAAGTCACCCATGAGAACCAGGGCCTGTGATCTAGCAACTTCTGTTAGTTGCTGGAAGAAAGCCTCGTCCACCTCATTCCCCTGGTCTGGTGGTCTGTAGCAGACTCCCACCACGACATCACCCTTGTTGTTCAGACTTCTAAATTTAATCCAGAGACTCTCAGTTTTTTCTGCAGTTTCATACCGGAGCTCTGAGCAGTCATACTGCTCTCTTACATACAACGCAACTCCCCCACCTTTTCTGCCCTGCCTATCCTTCCTGAACAGTTTATATCCATCCATGACAGTACTCCAATCATGTGAGTTATCCCACCAAGTCTCTGTTATTCCAATTACACCATAATTCCCTGACTGTGCCAGGACTTCTAGTTCTCCCTGCTTGTTCCCCAGGCTTCTTGCATTTGTGTATAGGCATGTAAGATAACTCCCTGATCGTCCTGCTGTCCCAGTATGGGGCAGGAGCCCTCCCCTCTTGCACTCACCTACTTGTGCTTTCTCCCGATATCCCACTTCCCCACTTACCTCGGGGCTTTGGTCTCCTTCCCCCAGTGAACCTAGTTTAAAGCCCTCCTCACTAGGTTAGCCAGCCTGCTTGCAAAGATGCTCTTCCCTCTCTTCATGAGGTGGAGCCCGTCTCTGCCTAGCAATCCTTCTTCTTGGAAGACCATCCCATTGTCAAAGAATCCAAACCCTTCTCTCCGACACCATCTGCATAGCCATTCGTTGATTTCCACGATTTGACGGTCTCTACCCTGGCCTTTTCCTGCCACGGGGAGGATAGACGATAACACCACTTGCGCCTCAAACTCCTTTATCCTTCTTCCCAGAGCCACGTAGTCTGCAGTGATACGCTTGAGGTCATTCTTGGCAGTATCATTGGTGCCCACGTGGAGAAGCAGGAATGGGTAGCGATCTGAGGGCTTGATGAGTCTCGGCAGTCTCTCCGTCACATCATGAATCCTAGCCCCTGGCAAGCAGCACACCTCTCGGTTTTCTGGGTAAGGGCGGCAGATAGATGACTCAGTCCCCCTGAGGAGAGAGTCCCCGACCACCACCATCCTCCTCCTCCTCCTCTTGGGAGTGGTGGTCATGGAACCCCCATCCCTAGGACGGCGCATCTCATGCCTTCCAATCAGTGGAGTCTCTTTCTGCTCTGTTCCCTCAGATGCATCATCCACTCCACCCTCTGCACTAGTACCTAGGGAGAGAACATGAAAACGGTTGCTCACCTGCATCTGTGTTACTGGTACAATGATGTTTCTGGTACTCTTTCCTCTTCTGGAAGTCACATGCCACCAATTATCCTCGCTGGCCTTCTGTCCCCGCTGCGTAGCCTGCTCTGAATCTTCAGAACATTGTGCCCACTGAAGCTGATCCTGACATCTATCCAGGAAATCCTCATTTTCTTTTATGGAACGCAGGGTTGATATTCGTTTCTCCAGACCTTGAATCTTCTCTTCCAATATGGAGATCAGCTTGCACTTTGTACAGACAAAGTCGCTTCTTTCCTGTGGAAGGAAGATGAACATGGCGCATCCTGTGCAGGTCACAACAGTGGATCGCTCCGCATCCATGGTCTCTTCCTTCTAAGAGCTTCCTTACTTGTGGCAGAAGCTACTCAGAGGAACCTGCGAGAGGGTGGCCTCGGTAGACTCTCTCCAGGCGAACTCCCAGGCAAACTCCTTCTGTTTGCCTCTCTGCTGTTCGCTGCCCAGCTGGAACAAAGCACTCCCAGTTCACACTGTTCAAACAAGCAATCAAACACTCAAGCACACGGTCAAACTGCCAAACTGTCCCCTCAACAGACACTCAGATACTCACCAGCGCAGTCCCCCTAATGCAGCACTTAGCATGCCTCTGCTCAGACAGATCCCAGGCAAACTCCTTCTGTTTGCCTCTCTGCTGTTCGCTGCTCATTGCTTGGGGGAGGGATAGCTCAGTGATTTGAGCATTGGCTTGTTAAATCCAGGGCTGTGAGTTCAGTCCTTGAGGAGGCCATTTAGGGAGCTGCAGCAAAAAATTGGTCCTGCCAGTGAAGGCAGGGGGCTGGAGTCAATGACCTTTCAAGGTCCTTTCCAGTTCTAGGAGATTGGGATGCCTACTCCAGACTCTTTCAGGGACTTATTGCTTCCTTTCTTCCCTCAAGGAAGATATTTTTCCTAACAAAGTAAAGTCAATACAACTTCCACTGACATTTCTGAGCACATGGATAGTGTTACAAGAGAGCTCCAAATCTGTATGTTCAATACCTATTTTGCTTCAATCTTCTCACAAAAAAATAACAACTAGCAAAGTTATCATAGACAATAAAGGGGAAGAGATGAGGATTGGGATATCTAACAACACATCAGATCTTCTGACTAATTTGAGTGAATTCAACTCAGCAGGGCCTGATGCTATTCCTCTAGGGTACTGGAGGAATTAGCTGAAGAAATCTCAGAGCCACTGCCAGTAGTATTTGCAAACTTATGGATGACAGGTTCCGGAAGACTGGAGAAGGGCTAACATAGTGCCCATCTTTAAAAAAAGGAAAAAAAGAGGAGCCATAGAATTTTAGACAAGTCAGCCTCACTGCGCTACCCGGGAAGCTACTAAAGCAATGTATAAAACATTCAATTTGTGAATATCTGGAGGATGAAGGGATAATCACTAGCAGCCAGCATGGATTTACCAAGAATAAATCATTCCAAACCAGCTTGATTTCCTTCTTTGACTGGGTAACTGGTTTTTGTCGATAAGGGAAATGCAATGGACATAATATACCTGGACTTCATCAAGGCTTTAAACACAGACCTACATGATATTCTGATAAGTAAGCTGGAGAAACACGTGCCTGGCAGAACTACCATGATGTGGATACATGATTGGTTAAACAACCACAAACAAAGAATAACTATCAATGAAATGATGTCAGATTGGAGGAGGGGTCTCAAATGGGGTTTCACTGTTCTGGGTCAGGTGTTGTTTAACATCTTTATTAATGACCTGGATATAGGAATACAGAGCATAACTGATCAAAGTTGCAGATGATACAAAGCTAGGGGGGTTGCTAACACTTGGAAGGATAGAACTAAAATTCAGAGGGCTCTTGATAAATTGGAGAACTGGACTATTGGTAACAAAATGAAATTCAACAAAGACAATTGTAAGGTGCTACTCTTAGGGAAGAAAAACCATATGCACAAATACAGAATGGGGAAAACTGGCTTGGCAGGAGTACTGCTGTGGGAGTTGTGGTGGATTACAACCTCCACATGAGTCAGCAATTTGATTCTGTTGCAAAAAAAGCAAATACAATTTTAGGTTGCACTACTAGAGGTATAACATGAAAGTCATGGAAGGCGATAGTACCACTCTACTCAGTGCTGGTTAGGCCTCATCTGGAGTACTATGTCCAGTTTTGGTCACCAATGTATAGAAAGGATGTAGAGAAACTGGAAAGGATCCAGAGGCAAGCAAGAAAGACGATCAAAGGGGTGGAATGCAAGCTATATGAGCAAGCTATATGAAACACAAGGAACCGAGTATGTTCAGTTTGGAACAGAGATTAAGTGGGGGATATGATAGCGGTCTTCAAATACTGGTAACGCTGCCATAAAAAAGATAGAGAAAAGTTGTTCTCTCTTGCTACAGAGTGCAGAACAAGAGGCAATGGGTTCAAACTACAGCATAGAAGATTTAGATTAAATCTCAGGAAAAACTTCCTAACTGTAAGAACAGTAGGACAGTGGAACAGACTGCCTAGGGAGGTTGTGGAAGCTCCTTCACTGGAAGTTTTCAAAACTTCCATTTATCTTGGATGGTTTAGGCACAAGAAATCCTGCATTTTAGCCTGGGGTTAGACTAGATAACCCTTGTGGTTCCTTCTAGCCCTTTGGTTCTTTGTAGTTAGTTAATAGATGAGGTGTCAGTAGATTGCAATCAAGAATATGTAGCCTAGCTCCAGCGTTTTGCAGGACTAAATGAAATTCATTGTTGCTGAGCACTGCGCACAGCTCCCTCTGTGCAGCTCTTTACTTCAATTCTTAACAAGTAGACTCAGCCAAACAGGAATCTAGAAATAATCAAGAAAGAACATGTCATTTCAACCTGTGATGAAAGTCAACCAAGACAGCTTGAAATCTAAAATTGCACTACCAGTAGCTTCATTGACACTTTTGCTGATATCCAAATAATGAAAAAAATACAGGGAAGAAGGCTGTATTCAGTAGTTGTACAGTAGTAGCTGATAGTTTTCAGCTGTTAACATAACTTGACTTTGGAAAATGAATGAAAAGCAAATTGATCATTAAATGGCCTGCTAAAATGTATGAACAAGACATCCAGATATCAGGAACTTTATACATCCCGAATGTACAAGTCTTCTAGGCAAGATGCTTACAATGTACTCCTGCAAACCCAACTAAATTGTTCAGACTGCACACTTTACTGTAGGTCAGGGCTGTTAATCACCAGAAGGCCCCAGGGCAGCCACATACAGCCTTATTTATGGGCAAATCAAGAAACTGAAATACTGAACCGTGCCTGATTAGCTGCACTAATATGCTACTTGTGGCTAATTTCTGAGCTGCTTAATTCGCAGGTGTTTGCCCCAGCCAATAAATCCTACCCTCTACCTCCTCTTTGCACTCATGGACCTGCCATGCATATGTGGAGCCTGTTTAAATGACAGGCAGGAAATAATTGATGGTGCATTAAATCACTCCAGTGTTTAGTGAACTGGCTCCTCTTTGAAACAAGCACTGCTACGTTCCCACTCTCAGGCTCATTTCAGATGTTATTGTAACCTAAGTCTTTTGTGCCACTTCTTGCAACCTTTCAAAGGTACAAGGTGTACATTTCCTCATTTTTATTTGTTTTAGTTGTAGAGTACACCCTTTGCATAAGACATAGCTATTAAATTTTCCACAACAGCTAGTTGTCAATTCAATGAAGCACAACAAAAATCTACTGACTTAGAAGCTGAATGGGAACATACCAAGAATTTTAACAGCTGCAACCCTCCCCATTTTCCTTTGAGTTTTATTAAATTAAGCTCTTAATTAAATGTATCAAAACAGAGCAAACAGATTTGCCACTTTTAATTTTAAAACTACGGTGGCTTTTTTATTTGTTTTGATTTGGAAGCGGTTTTTTTGGTTGATTGGTTTGTTTAATTAATGATTTTATACGGTACATTCTTGTTTTCAAGGATCTCAAAAGTTGATATTTGAGCTATGTGAAAATCAGGCTCTTCACTTTCCTGGGGTTCCTTTGAATATTTTCTTTCATTTCAGTCCCCATGAATTGGCAAGTTCTGACATTTACTTTGATTTTAAGGATCAAACAAGTCAAAAATCTTCAAGTGGTACTCAGTGAAACCATCACCTCTCACCTGGCTTTGTGTGACATCCACACAAGTCCATATATTTTCCATTATTTTGGTACTAACCCTCAACTGGCCCCAGAATTGCATGGGAGGGTTTCAAACATTTCTAAAATTGACAGTGAACATGGTTTGGGGTTTACGCTTGTAATGAAGCCTGAAATCAGGCAAGTTTCACATAGTTTCACATGCTGTGAGCATTTGGCATTTCTCTTGTTAATCTACAGCAGCTTTATACAGTATATACACCTATAGAGACAGATGTTTATAGGGGCCTCTACTCTTCTTCCTTTTATTGTGTCAGTGGGCAGCAATCGATCCGGCAACCGCGGAGTGCTCTCCTGTCGACTCCAGTACTCCACCAGAACAAGAAGAGCAAGCAGAGTCGACGGGAGAACACCAGCTGTCGACTTACCACAGGGAAGACACCGCGGTAAGTAGATCTAAGTACGTCGACTTCAGCTACGCTATTCACATAGCTGAAGTTGCGTATCTTAGATCGACCCCACACGGTAGTGTAGACAAGCCCTGAAACACGCACAGTACCTCAGTACTGGGCTTGTACAGACTTGTGCAGCCCTTTTACTGGGTTCAGTCATGGCCCTATCCCCTGCCTGTTTCCCTCTATTCTCTTTAAAGTGTCTAGTACCATTTTCCACATTAGATTCCTCTGTTCCTTGTGCATTGGAGGATTAAGTAAAGTGACTATGCCTGCCTCATGTGAAGTACTCCTTGCACTCTCTTGCAGCTTTTTTGCACATCTATGCTGGGCTAGATAAAATGTAGCCATTAACAGTAAAGGGGTTTATATGCTGAGACCGTTTGGAAATCAAAGATGATTTGGCTGTGTGTTTATTAAGTAGTATGTCTCACAAACAGCACATTATAGCCATGCCCTGCGACCTGCACAATAGTTTCCTGGGTGCAGTTCAAAGTGCTGATTTTAACATATAATCAGTGGTTGAGGACTCAGTTACCCAAGACCATTTTTCTTTGTGGTCAATACTGCTGCAGCTGAGATCAGCAAAGGCACTTGGGTTCAATCCCCATTGGTTTAAAAGCGAGAGTTCTGCTGGTAGTGTTAGCCATTCAGGACCCTCAACTCACCTTTGGAATTCGATTTCATTCAGCTCCACCCACAGTATGCCCAAATCCAGATGTGTTAACTCCTGGATATGCTGTAAAGCCCATGTCTTTACCCACACACTTGGGGACAGGTTGGTTGATGAGCTCAGCCACAGGAGACTCTTAATCATAGATTTTGAGCCCAGAAAGACATCCTGCACAACACAGGCCATTGAATTTTACTCAGGAATTCCTGAAATGGAGGGAATTATTCTTCCACATTGTGCAAGTGAGCACTGTTGAGTTCTGTAACTTGAGGTTAAACTAGGGCCTCTCTCTTCCTCTCTCTTGGCAGATCTGTTTGTACTTTTTGTAATAATAATTCAATTATTAAGATAAAATCTTTGTCGAGGGTATGGTCTTTCTAATTTATCTTAGGCACCTGGAGTGTGAAAGAGTTACTGTTAAAATCTAAATAAATAAATCAAATGATTCAGTTAACAAGTTCTGACCTGGTAGAATGGCTACATTAATTGGACCCCTTACATCGCTTTAGATTCCCTGGCTCTTAGTTTTCCTCACACATCTATAGAATGGATATAAGTAAATCTAAGGGATTCAAACTCAGTTTGAGAGAACATAAATTCACATTAATACCATTGGGAAATTGTTACTTTGTTCCTAATATCTGGCTCTCGTGGCTCATTATTACATAAAAATCTATCAATTAATTAATGTTGTTGGATGAAATATTTGGAGTAAACATAAAAATTTTCCCAAAAATGTGGTTGTGGAAAAAAATGTCATGACTTGTTTATCAAAATTTGTACTGAAAATCATTATCAACATAATTATTCTACCTTTTCATTTACCGAAGACCCGATTTTGATATACAAAACACATCAATAACTGTTTCCATCGTGGTTTTGATGACATTTTCAATACAATTTAAATACATTTTGTGAATTTTTTAAACATTAAAAACAGGTCCCCTTCAACCCCTGTATAATATAAACAACTTTATATTTTCACATTTTTGGCAAAAATTGTTTATAAAATATTAACCTGCTCTATTAATTAATAAAATAATAATGCAGTTGTACTGCACTTTTCTTCCATAGATCTCAGAAGATTTACAAAGGTGATCGAGTATAATTTCTTCCTTTTTATGTTAGAATTTTAAGGGCAGGAATTGTCTCTCGTGTTTGCACAGGTATTTAGCACAATGGGGTCATCCTGATCGGGAACTCTAGATGCTATTGTAACAATTAAAATGAACAATCACAATAATATTTTTACAAATGGCATAAGTGAGGTGCAGAGAAGTTAAGTGCATTACTCAAGGTCACATAGGGAGTCATCAACTGAACAAGGAAAAGAACTCAGGTGTCCTGACCTCCAGTGGCATGCTCTATATGCTGTGACATTCATTGTGAGGTGGAAGTCTCTTTAAATCTGTAATTCACCATGAAAATACTGGTTCAAACATGCACTTTCTTCTAGCACAGGTGTTCTCAAACTGGGATGGTGGGCCCCACTGGGGGACATGGAATGTATTGGAGGTGAGGGGGAATTACTGCACACATTTTACCCACAGCAATGAATAACTAGCAAAGCTAATTCCTCCAGGCATATCCAGATGACGTTGTGCATTTTGAGAGATTTCTGTTAAGCTTGCATTGTATTATACAAAGTTATTGCCACTAATCTGTTTACTACAATGCTATGTGCACATTTAATTGTAAACATCAACCACAATCACAGTTTTGCTTTTGCTCTTATTATAATGGATCATTAACTCTGTTTAAATCGATACCTTACTGTTATTAATACTTAGAGAGAATTGCATGTTGATTTTTTTTATCTGTATACGTACATGTGTGGTGTCGGGGGGGTTAAACTGCTACAGCCACAAATAAGGGGACATGATCAAATAAGTTTGAGAACCACTGTTTTAGGAAAATATGTTCATTTCATCTTCAATTTCCAAAAGCACTATAAGAGGTGATGTTTACTTGTAGAAATATATATAGACCAATTACCAAGGTTTCAGCCCTGTACTAGAAACACAGCACTACTTTCTTCTTAATTTGAAAAGCAAAAAATAGCATTTGCAAACATGTGTACTTCAAAGTCTACCTTTTTTTCCCCTCACAACAGGGACCTTGTCTCAAGTTGTGCCTAACTTGTGCTCATGGGAGTGGCTCCATTGAACAGAATGACACTGCTTGCATGAACAAGGGAAATAACTATTGTCCCCTTCTGTATTATACAAATAAATCATCAATGGTACATATTGTTTGGGTTGGAGAGGGAGGAAAGGGAGATAAGGAGAGGTGAGAGCAGTATCAAATGTCAAATTCTTCTTACATAATTTGGTCAAAGAGTTTTTAGGGGTATTAAATATATAGGATGACATTCAAGCCCAATTAAAGTAAATGGAAAAAATCCAATTGACTTCAGTGAGGCCAGGATCTCATCCATGGTACTTTTTTTAAACTATAACCAACATTTTCAAAAGTGACTTTAGATTTTGAATGTTTTAATTGTGAGGAACCACGATAGAAACACCTCAAAGGTGTTTTTCACAGGGAGCATTCTCAGCACTTTTTGAAAATCAGGCCCCTATAAAATTGGGCACCCAAAACTATTTCAATAGCACCATTTTTTTTTCATGGTATTGTGGCGTTTCCATAGAGAGTGTAAAAATTTACGCATTATGATTATGTTGTATCTCCTGTTCTTTACACAAACATAATATGAATCTATCTGGGGATTGGTCCTGCTTTGAGCAGGGGGTTGGACTAGATGACCTCCTGAAGTCCCTTCCAACCCTGAGGGTATGTCCAGACTACCCGCCCGATCTGCGGGTAGCGATCGATCTATATATCAATATATCGTGTCTTGTCTAGATGTGATATATTAATCCCCAAACGTGCCTGTCGACTCCAGAACTCCACCAGAACTAGCAGTGGTAGCAGAGTCAATGGGAGAGCCGTGGCCAGGGCAGGCTATAGGCCGATTCACCCGATTCCCTGGAATGGGGCCTGCACCTAAGAGGCCCCACGTCTTAGGCGCCTTTTTAATTTTTTTTACTTACCCTGTCTGCGGTCCATTCTGGGGTCTTCCATGGCCCTGCTCCCCTGGCCAGAGCGCTGGCCAGAGCTAGCAGCCCCACGCCTTGGCTGGAGCTCCTGCCAAAGTGCAGCAAACCACGCCGCCCCGCGACCCCGGCCGGAGCTCCGGCATGAGCGTGGCAAGTCCCGCGGCCCTGCTCTCCCAGCCTGAGCTCTGGCCAAAGCGTTGCAAGCCCCACGGTTCCACGACTCTGGCCAGAGCTCCGGCCCAAGTGCGGCAAGCCCCACGACCCTGGCTGGAGCTCTGGGCCCTTTAAATAGCCCCCAGAGCCCTGGGAGGGAGCTCTGGGGGCAATTTAAAGGGCTGGGTCTCCAGATGCCTCTGCTGCACCCCTTGCCCCTCTGCCCACATCCAGCCCCTGCCACACCCCCTGCAGCCCTGCCCGAAGCCAGCCAGCCCCACACACACCCCTGCCTGCACCAGCCCCGCACCCCCTGCCTGTCTCCAGCCAAACCCTGCCGCACCCCCCTGCCTGAAGCCAGCCAGTCCCGCACTCCTCTGTCTCCAGCCCTGCCAATGCCTGCTGCACCCCCCTGCAGCCCTGCCTGAAGCCAGCCCGTCCCACACCCCCTTGTCTCCAGCCAGCCCCGCACCCTTTGCCCTGCCTGCAGCCAGACCCTACCTCCAGTCAGCCCCTGCCCTGCCTCCAACCAGCCCCATGTCCATTGGTGCTCTGCAGTTACCAGGGCAGTAACCCTGCACACCTGCTTCAATGAGGGGGGCAGGGAGCAGCTCGGACCCACACATGTGCACACCCCCAGGCAGTGACGGGGACCCACACATGTGAAACGGAGGTCATTAATAACCAATCAACAGCATCTATGATGCAATGTACATAATATATAATTTTATTATTTATATAGTTATGGACAGTAAATAATACATGTAAGAAATCAAAGGCTTTTTTTACACTTTTTTTTTTTAGTCATCCCTGCCAGGCCCCCGCCGAAAATGTTTGAATTGGGCCCCACACTTCCTAAAGCCGGCCCTGGCCGTGGCTGTCAATCCTGTGCTGTGAGGATGGGAGGTAAGTCAAAATAAGATATGTTGACTTCAGCTATGCTATTCCCCTAGCTGAAGTTGCATATCTTACATTGACCCCACCCCCCAGTGTAGACCAGGCCAAAGAAACATACTGAAACTTTGAAGAGTCTTTTTACACAAATGTTAGACCTTAAGATAATACAACATTTTCAACAATTGTTTGTTTATTTGTCTCTTGGATATTTTTCCTCCAGTATGTCTGTTTAGTAGAGAGCTAAGATGTGCATCATTCATAATATAATATGGAGGTAAACTTATCTCATAGAACTAGAAGGGACCCTAAAATGTTGTTAAATCCAGCTCCCTGCCTTCACTAGCAAGACCAAGTGCTGATTTTGCCCCAGATCTCTAAGTGGCCCCTTCAAGGATTGAACTCACAATGCTGGGGTTAGCAAGCCAATGTGCACACCACTGAGCTACCCCACCCACCTTATGTTCACATTCAGACCTACAGTATTAATTGCCAAAATCTTCAGCAGGGATCCTCAACGATGATTTTCAGAAATAAGCTGCCAATTTGTTTAGTCACACTCCCACTATATTGTAACAGAAATGGAAAAAGATTGACAAACATGACAAAAATGGATTCCCCAGCTCAAAAATGAACAAAATTGCACCTGGAAGTTCCCAAAGTGTAGTCTTGAAGTCTATGTTCTTCTGGAATAAAATCTCACAAAGTATCTTTACATAAATTTGGAATATCTTTAGCCTGTTTTTGAGACATTCTTCTTTTTTAAGCATATAGAGCCTGACTCAAAGCCTATGAAAGTCAGTTGAGAGATTCCTATTAACTTCAGTGAGCTTTAGATCAGGCCCAGACCAAGCAATTCTAAATGATTCATAACACCTAAGGAAATTCCTGTTTAGTGGAAGCCCAGATTCCAGGCTGAAAGAATCATACCTCTGCCAAATATTCCTTAAAAGAAAAATGGAATGTTCTCAGAAAACACATTTTCAAAAGGCAGGAAATTCCAAAGGCAAGTTCTACTTTACAAGAGGATTCACATATTCAAAAACTATTGAAATACACACTTAAGAATACCACTTAAGATAACCCAGAAACCCTTAACTATGTCCATGTGACACCAACATAGGAATACCCAGAATGTGGAAGCAGCCTTGTCCATCCAAGATAGAAGTCCATTAATTACTCCTGGGGGAATTCTGCGATACTGAGCAATGCAGAATTTTGCAGAAATGGGCTGCAGTGATGCTGGATGCCACTAGGGGGTGCTGGATCTGGCAAAGCCCAGCTCACACATAGAAGACACAGTCAGGGGGAGGAGCAGGAAGCTAGAGGGTTCCCGCCAGCTTCAGTTCCCCGCATGCCCTGAAGGAAGGAGACAGTGGAGCACAGGAAACTCCACACAAGTCTGGGATCCAGCATCAGGCTGTTTCTTCCTTTGGATCCCTGGGCTCTGAGGACTAGTGGGGCCCACATCTGGGCTCTGGGAGGAGAGGGTGCGGTATCTGGACAAGGAGGGGTGGAGCGCTGTGGCTGGGCTCTGGGAGGAGAGGGATTGTGGGTGTCTGGCCCCCCAGCTGGGCTCTGGGGGCTGCGGGGTGAGGACAGAGAAACAGAAATTGGGTTGTCATAGGGGTTACTTTAAGTCTCTACTCCTGGGGGAATTTTTTTGTGTGTGTCTGTATTGTTACCGACATATTTACTGACAGGTATTTTGAAATAAATTACCAAAATAATTGAAACTGGCATGATTATGTAGTGTTATTTTGACAAATAAAATTTGTAGAATTTTAAAATATTGTACACAGAATTTTTAATTTTTTTGCACAGAATTCCCCCAGGAGTCATTAATATTAAGGATAATGTCTTTATGACCATGAATGAGATGAGCCCATGTGACAGATTGATAAGGTAGTCCCAGATTTTCTGGCTATTTTCAGAGTAATGTCATGGCGGGCCTAGTTAAGTTTCTTTGTGTTATCCTTTGTGTTCATTTCCATACTTCTGAAGATTTTGAGTTTTTTTGAAAAGTGAAAACTTAATTTGGAATTTCCAGGCCTTCTAACATTTCAGTTTTTGTGAAAAATTACAATATATACTTATGGGATTTGCAACTAAAGTAAGTGGTAGATTTTTTTTTCAAATTTACCTCCATGCTAACACAGGGTTGGTTTTTGTTTTTTGATCTGTGAAATTTTTTCTCAGTAAGAATTTTTTTTTGTTGTTTTTTTTTGGGGTGGGGGTTGTATTTTTCATCACATTCAGTATCAATACGCAAGGAATAAAAATCATGCCAATTCAAAAAAAGAAAAAAATGTATGATGCTTTTAGAGATGTTATGTAATTGTTATATTGCTCAAAATTACACATTAGGAATACTATAGGAATGTCAAGAAGTGTAGTTCTGCTGTTTGAAAATTAAAAGTGCACCAGCTGTCAGAAGCCACTTTCAGGTTGCAACAGTAAAGGATTATATCACAAAGGTCACTCAGAGAAAAAAGAGTGTCACAAAGTTAAGCACATTTAGAGAAGATCAGATAATAAGGAATATCTTTTTCAAAGCTAAAATGATAGATTGCAAGAATGCTAAAATAAAGTACATGGTAGATATAAAGGGAAATCAAGACAAGAGGAGAAAATAAAATAGAAGGGTAATACTATATCAGTGAAGCTGTAGAAATCATAAAAGAAATGCTTGGAAACAAGAGTGAAACTTATTTAATAAAGTAAAATTTATTCAGAGCATTCAGATGGCAAGATTCAGAAAAATAACCAGCAGAGTGGTATCCTAGCTGATTGAAAGATGCTAGAAGAATACATTTAAAAAAATTGTCATGTGTTTTCATACACCACCATATGAATAATTTAACAATAATGCCAAGATTTATTAAAAGAGTACTGCCAATGAAATGTTAATGCAAGAGACAAGAAATTCTATATTTTTAGGTGATAGTACATGTCTGATTTATAAAATTTAATAGCATTTTACATTTACCCCTAAAAAACTGGGACAGGATCATTCTGGAGTCCCAAAATCTTAAAAAAAGAGATGAGGAGCTTGATATATAGAAACTCAAAGCTAGTTTCATACAGCACAATCTTTGCTAAGCAGAATCTGTATTTTGCTCTCACAGCACTATTTAAATAAAATTATATGCCTAATTATTTTCCATTTAATATTCTGTTTCCTTTGATGATATCATCATAAAGTATTTTCTTGCACTGAACAAGTGATTTTAATGATGTCATTAAAAGATTGCAGAACACAATTATTGTGTAATATTATTCATGTAGCCCTTGGAAAAAATAAGATAGGACTTGTGCAAACAGACTGATTCAATTGCCAGGCCAAAACATGTAATAGAGACAGTACTTGTTGCTCATCTCTGTGGCATTTGAAAAAGTTGCTTGCCAAATACTTCTGTCCTGCTTCCAAGAAGCTGCAGAGGTCAGTGAAAGTTTCATGAAATGGCTCAAGTCCTGTCTTTCTTATCATACTCAAATGGTCATTAAGGGCAACTGTTCCTTGACCTTCAAAGCCCACACTTGCAGGATCCCACAAGGCTCAAATATGTCACCTACAGTATTCAACTTCTGTACAAAGCTACTGGGACAGCTGTTGAGAAAATACAGGCTGAAGGACAGCAGAACATGGATGATGCCCAGTTCTTTATCTCCTATGCACCCATCATTTCCCAGCATTCTCCAGCGCAATGTGTCAGATCAGCACCTGAACAGTGACTGTCTGTTAGTTTTATAGTTATAACAATAAAAATTAAATGATACAGTTCCTCCATCTTCCCCCAAAAGGAATATTGTTTGAAATAGGAATTCTAATCTGAGTTCTGTCCATCTTACTGCAAAGTGTGAATCCAAACATTTTACCTCTGCCTGAAACTGACTTTTTCAGACATTTGTAACTGTAACCTTTCTATCTATATCAATCTCTTTTCTCTTCTCTAAGCACACAGTGAGCCAATATTGAAAAAAAAGCTATTCTTTTAAAACTGCAAGCAACTATAGGCCCAAATGAAATAATTTAGTACCAAAAGATATAAACAAGATAAAAGATTTGTAAGTACATTGTTTGCCATAAGACTTTAAGGGCCTGATTCTCATTTATACTAATGCTGCTTTACACTGCTCCATCATTTATGCCCACTTTACGCCTTTGTAAATAGACCTTGATGTTAACAAAAATCAGGCTCTATTTCTTTGCAACTCTTTAGCTGATTCATACCTTTGCTATTTCCTCTAACATTTAAGTACTATCTACTGGTTTGCTAACAAACATTGTTATGTGTGTGCATGCCAAAGTGTATCCATAAGTCTACACACTGTAGCACATTCATCAATATAAGTGAAAGAGTGATGGAAGAAACTGTTACTAAACCTATAGGAGATGTCCTGCCTGTTTAATTTGTATGCACATCGTCTTTACATTATTGTGTCCTGGCCCTGGCCTGCTGCACTCATAGCTGAGGAAGCAAAGCTCTTTCTTTCTCTCTCTCGGTCTCTTTCTCTGTCTGTTCTTGGGAGTCACAGATTTTGCATGGTCTAATGAGATGCATGTTATAAAGTGAGAATGGGAAGCACTATGCTTTCATTGAACTAATCTCTATCCTGGTCCAACGGTTTTATTTGCAGCTGAAACTCCTGGCAGTGTGGAAATAAATGCTTCATAAAGAATCACTTGATTTAGTTAATAATATCTAAATCAAGTCATTCTTCATTTTCCATAAAACTAGAATAGGCTAGAAGTAATTCAGTTATTTTTACAAGTCCTAATGAATAAAGCAAATGTGTAATTTCCAATAAATTATTCAGTTACATATGGAATGAAAAAGTGTGTGCCCAAAACAAGTAAAAAATATGTCACTTTTATTTTTATAGTATGTCCTCTAGAGGAGATATTAAAGCACTGCTTACTTGATCCCATGCTACTCTATACAGAAAATTGTAGATTAATTTTCCCTCAGAGAATCCATATAGTATTTCAATCCTGTAAGATAAAATTGCCTTGGAGACAATCATTCAGGTGCCTTGTATAAATTCTTCAATAATAAGAAATAGGTGTATATGCACTACACACATCACCTGCATGAGAAAGGGAAAGATATTCTTGCCCTGTTTTATGAAAAAATTGTTTTTTCCTGCTGTGGGGTCTCTTTTCCCTATTTTAATTAAAGCAGGCAGAATCCTTAAGAGAACTATTATTTTATCATCTCAAACAAAATTCTTCTCTTCAGATGGATGTGATGAAACCTCCTGTCTCTGGACTGAGTATTGAAGAGAGATCCCATGAAAGGCAAAAAGTGAGTAAGTAATCATCAGTGGTGCCTCACACACATTACCCCCCACCCTCACCCCCAAACCACACCCATGTCCCAAAGCTCAAGAGAATCCTTAGATCTTCATAAAAAGTCTGAATTGAAATGACAATGGAAGAGAGTTTGGATTTTCAAATAGAAAGGGGGACAACTTGGAGAGGTGTAATATTTATAAAAATGTGAGTTGCAGAAAGCCTGTATCGCTCTTGGCATACCTACATGCAAGCACCTTCTATGAGTAATGCATCCACTGATTGTGCCAGTGCAGTAGGGGAAAAGAGGAAGATGCCGAGACAGAAAATAAATATCTCACTAAATATAAGTGAAGCAAATGCCACATTAGCTTTGCTATGAACCTCCATGAACTATATGGCCCTTCCTGATTTGATTTATCACCAAGTAAGGTTTAGATTGCATCGAGAAATATCAGCATAGGATCATTTACTGGCTAACAGTAATCAGATCAGTTTAGGGGCCAAATTCTCAGATATGCTGTTTGCATGTGCTAAGGCTTAAAAAAAACTTAGAAGAGTAAGCCTTTTATTACCGACCTTTGCAGGTCACACGTCTTGGACACAGTACCAATTTGGCAATGCTGGCAGGACATAAAACAGAGATTGTTATATCAACAAAAGTTACCAGATATGTGACATCAGAGCTGTGTAAGCTGACTCCCCAAAATAATGTACCAGCTCTTATACTTTTGAGGGCACAGTACTTTATTCCTGCTAAGTACTGGAGTAAACCACTGAGCAGCATTTCACACGGCCACTTTGTTATAGAGCCTGCCTCTGGCAGAGATGGGAGGCATGAGGCTAGCACCTCCACTGGAGGGAAATGTATATTGATCAAATATCCAACCTGTTGGAGTTGTGCCTCTCTTTTTGTGGCTTTCAGCCAATCACAGGACAAGCTCAAGACTACTGATCTGTCAGGCACAACTCCAGCAGATTCTGTTCACTCACAGATTTTTTATGTGGACACAATCTTTGACAACTTCCTTGCAGAGGTTCTGTTGGTTTCAGTGACAGTCTATGAATTTCTGCTGCATTGAAATTGGAATTTGGTTCTACTTTTAACCTTTTCAGCTACATTTTATAACCACAGGTCCATTTTTTTTAAAATAAAATAATTAAAAAAAAGAATGCTAAGTAAAACAATAAATAAACTCTGCCTTTTAATGTGAATCACCAAGCTGTCTATCACCCTTCAAGTCATCTGTAGATCAATGCGCAAAAGCCACATAAAGAACCGCTTTTATATCAAGAGACAGGCCCAATTTCTGTGATAATGTACCCCCCACAATCTCATCAAGGTAAATAATGTACAGGGTAAATGGTGTATAGCTATTTAAAAATATATACAATATTTACATTTTAAGCTGACTTATTTTTCTTTTAATATACAATGGAAAACATCATCTCCTAAACGAGGTAACACACAGTTGCCACCATTTCAGAGTCAGCACTTAGACACTGAGGTAGTTGAGTATTATGGTATTATAGCTGAGTATCCAATTGAAGTATCTCACATTCTGTCATATGCTGACTGAAAATGTTGACTTTTTAAATAGTGACCAGTGTAGGACAACTACTGAAAGAAACAAAACCATACACACACTTGAACTGTATGTGGTTATAGTCTTGGAAAAGCAACTTATATATGTCACTTCCAGACTTGAATTTTACTGTACCTGACTCTAATGTCTAATTAACAGGAACACTAATGTGCCAGAGTAGATTAGTACCAACACATTTCTGTCCATATTTGCAAGCTATATTTTTGAATTGTTCACTTGACACAGAAACTGTGATAGAACTAACTTAAGAGAAATTTGGCAGTAATAAAATTATTTCAGATCATGTATTAAAATGCTGGGAATGTCTTCCATGATCTATTTTTTCTAAGATTCCAGTGAAAACATAGTAAGAACTGTAGAATTAGAAAAAGCATTAAGGGGAGATCTTGAAAAGCATGTCAGGGATTTAGGAGCATAAATCCCATTCACTTTGGACTTGTACTCACCCCTTTTTTTTTAAATCTTTAACTAGAGTATCAGCATTGTCCAATGTCTTTTCAGCTTTGTTTACATGGAAAGAATTATTTCTAGAATGGATTGATTTTTCTTCTTGCCAAAAAAATTCAACATTTTTCCAGTTCTTAACAACCATTTTAAAATTTCAGACGCTGAAAACAAAACACAAACATTGATTTTCAATTGCAAAAAATAAAATAATTTTTTTTGTTTTTATCAAAACCACAGCACATGCTGACAAACATGGATTTTTTTCACAAAAAATCTATTTTTAAAAGACATTTTTCAAAAATGTTTAAAACCAAAATTAACGTCTTTCAACTAGCTTTAACCATTCTTCCCAGTGAGGGAAAGAGCAATTTGTGATTTCATATAAAGAAGCAATATTGCTGAAAGATATATTGATCTTCAGATTATATGACATCTTATCTGTCTGTGTAATTAACTAGCTTGGGCAGATGGGAGGAAGGTCAAGGCACCTATATGTATCTTTAGGCATCCAAATACCTTTAAAAATGTACCTCAGTTCCCCATTTGCAAACCAGGATTAATAATACTCTTTTACTACACTAGGGTGTGTGGGGGGGGGCGAAGGGGGTGTTATGAGGATAAATAATTGAGAAGCATTCAGATATGATTGTGATGGTGATGCAATATAAGAGATTGCTTTTCATTTTTCTCAGGATAATACCAAGGTTAGGAGGATAGTTACCATTTTTATAAGTAAATATTATATGAAAAGCTCACATTTTCTGTGTACAAGTGTGTTTTATTTTATTATAAATATTTGTTCCAGTTTACTACTTATCCTTTTACAATCTTCTCTGCAACGTAAACTACTTCTTCCTCTTCTTTTTCCTAAATGTTGCCTGTGCAGAAATCCTAATATAAACTAGGTGACTATCTTTGAATTTAAGGGCTACAGCATTATTTCACTAAGCTGCCAATGCATTTAAACCATATAAATTCTTTTTGGGTAAAATCCTGGCTCCACTGAAGTCAATGGCATTGACTCCCATTGACTTCAATGGGGCCAGGATTTCCCCCTTTCTAATTAACTGAAGACTGTTCAGACTAGGGTAACTAACCTTATTAAAACTAACTGAACACTGTTTGTCTAAAGCCATACTCTAATTGGCTGATTGGGTCTTTTAACGATGTGACAGTCAAGCACCAACTCTCAATTGTTCATGACTAGTGGTTTATCACCATAACGTAAAACTGATATGTCTGTTATATGAATTTCCGTGTCAGTGGCTATATACAAAGCTGAAGATGAGAGACAGTGAAAAACCTTTTTCTCTATCATTTAAAAGTAAATCTAACAAGATTTAGGTGCAAAAATATCTATCTAGCCACATCTCTTTTCCTCCTTCAGCTAAACTGCTGAATTTTACAAGCAGCTTGGTTTCCTTAACTTTGCTCTTAAAGCTGAATTTGAATCTGATTGAGGGTTACCAATTCAGTTTCTTAAGTAAAGGCAAAAGTTTAAAATAGCCCAGTGATCTCTGACACCGTTCCTGGATGTTGTGGAAAAACTTGAGAGGAAACACAATTTTCATCTTCCAGCCTTAGTCCCATCTATATGAGGTCGGCTTTTCAAGTCCTTCTTCCATAGGACACCCTATTTTTCATATAGGGCGTGTAAAGGACTCATTTCATGGGTTTCTTTGGCATAGTTTTATAGCCAGCTGCCAGTCTCATGCCAACCCTCCTCCTTTTTCAACTAGGCTTGGATCCAGCTACCACAGAGTTAAGTGGAAATACAATGATTTCCATTAAAGATAATGGCTAAATTCTGCAGTTACTAGTCAAGCAAAGATCCCAGTGAACTCACCAATAGTTCAATTGTCTATGGGCACAAGCATTTCTCACTCACAATCCACCTAAGCATTACACCAGTATATTACCAATGCAAAACACAATCCGTGAGAGTTGTATTTTTATTAGAAATTCCGCACATCATCTTTTTTCTCTCAGTTTCAAATAGATCATCACACTTATAACACATTGTTAGCTTTGTCATCCAAAAAAACATTATTTTATATGTTAAAAAACATGAAAATTCATTTTTCCTGAAGAATAACATAACAGACACATATGGGTATAATTCCCATTATATTTTGTGTATATCTACATCTTTGGATAAGAGAAAATGAACTATATGAATGTAACAACTTGCATTTTTATACCCCTTTTCAAAACACATATTAAGATTAACTTTCTCCTGAGATGATTTATTAGCCCAAATTGTGTCTTGCTTCACTTATGCACAGAACTGACTATTCCTTTTTTAACATAGCTGTTTTTATGGGTATGCATCTTTTTATAGCTGAATTATTTGTTTTTAACATGGCTTGTTTTGAAGGTAAAACATTTAGAAAGAGGGGGGTTGTGTGTCGGGGGTTCCTTGGTTTTGGAGAAGTGTTTGGGAGGGGTCTTGCTGGTTTTGGGGTGGAGGTTTCATTATAAAGTGAAAAGAGTTTGTGTATATTCTAACTGACTGGAAAATTTTATTTGATACTTTAATAAAAGATCATGATTTCAATCCACTTCCTTTGCTGAATCCTTTGCTCCATTTGGGTGTACAGTTTTTGGATACAATGCTTGGGAATATAGAGGGATACATTTTGTCCACTGCAGAGATCCCATAGTGCCTTGAAAGAGAAGCATTGAAAATTACCATGGGAAATTACAGTTTAAATATGTAAAGGCTGTGAAGTTCTAGTAGAAACTAAGTAGACTGTCCTACTCATGTATAGGTGCCCAGTGTGGGAAGAATGCAAGCAGCCTTCATCCCCGACTTTAGACTGTCTAATCCATCTGTCTCTCAAAGGTTTTTATACAATGCCCATCACCTTGGTATCTGAGCAACTCTTCACAATGGCACCTACATTTGCAGCTCTTACACTGCTTCAAGTGCAAGGGTTACTGTTCCAGACATGGAAGGAAGGAGGCTTGTGGAACTTCACTTGGAGTATGGACAGTGCCTTGGTGTCACTCTGGTGAATCTGGTTTGTAGTAATATCTCTGATCCAAAAGCATGTGAAATGTAAACAAGGCCAAACATTGCATTTACTCCTCCTGGCCTCATGCAGGACAGGAATGAAAACACTGGAATTATCAAGCTATGGAAGATTTCAATTAGCATAGGTAGTAGACATGAGTGTCTTCTTTTAAACAGTTGTACACTGTAGCATAGAGAAGAGATGGGTCCCTTTTAAAGGCTTTTACTCCTGAGGTTATGCCCTGCTCAGACATGGTTCCAAAGACTTAGCATTTTGAGATCCTTAACAAAGGGATAATATTCTCTGAAGATTTTCCTATATTTCAGAAAGATGTCCCTTCAGGAGTTCATCTCATGAATGTACTCCATAAATAATTTCTCATCATAGAGGCAGCCTTCCCCAGAAGGCTATTTCATAGTGAGAGTGTTTTCCAAAAGTTCTGCTCATCAGTGTTTGGGCTTCCATGTTTATGGAAGGAAAAATTCTTTAGAGAGTCTCAAGGCATTGATATCTTGCATCATTGCAAATTGCCATAGGATAGAGTATTCTTGTGTTATCTGTTAATACCAGAAGGTGCAGTCTTATAGATTTTTATGTTAAGATGCAAAACTGTAGCACCTGTGGAGGACTCCAGCTCCTTGAGGACAAACAGCATTTTTGTATTGAGTTTGTTCCATTCTTATAGACATTAAGCCATTTTGCTGTGCAAGAAAAATCAGTTAATTTTTGGCCCAGCTTTCAGCACAACCCTACTAATTGGAATATTCCATGAAGGATTTATAGAGCACAGTTAAAATGAAATATACTTGCTAACATCTCTGCAGTGGAGATGATATTAAAAAAGGGGCTAGGACTAACTAGGTTCTCTTCAGAAGACAAATATATGTGTATATACTGCATATTACAAGCCAAGCAACACATATTGTTTTGGGACTAAATTAGGCTGCAAGGAAGAAGAAGAAGAAAAAAACATGGATCAGGAACCCAAAGCCTATAAAGCTCCCAATAGTTTTATCCCCTTTCCAGTATAATAATAAAGCAAAATATTTTCTTACTTGTTTTTCCACAAGGTATATCCACCTCCCAACCATCATGTGGTAAAGTTTCACTCTAAATAGAGCATTGACTGTATGAAAAAACAGCTGAAAAAAACAAATGACAGCCTGTTCTGACTGTCAATCTACAAATTTAATGAGAAACTCTGCTCAATTTAATGAATCCTGGTGCTTCACTCTGGCATCATTTTAAGCAGAACTTGCATACACAACTATGTAGTGTCAATTTTAGGCCTACATTATGGCAATACAATACACCTCTAATGGGAGAACTTCTTCCTCTGAACTATTAACCATATGAACAATTGTTACTAATTTACTGTGAGAAATGTGTGTGGGAATGTGTGTGCACATGACTGGCTTGGTGAGACAGCTTGAAAATGTTTAATTAGGACTAGAATAATTTTGTGTGTACATTAGCAGTTAGACTAAAAACAATAACAAGAGGGGTGAAATACTATCACATTACCAGTATGTTGGAGGTGAAAAGCAAAGCAAAGGTCAGTTGGGTTACAGCTGAAGATAAATTAACTTTACTGTGGATTCATTAGCCGAGATTTTTGGGGGGACTCGGTATCCAGTCCAGACTGTACATTTCATTTTTGGGAATAAGGAAAGGTGATTATTTTTTAAATTTCCATTTAGAAGTAGTGCTAGTTTCTTATTAAAAGTTCTAGGTCAAGGCTGTTATCCCCTTATTAGTATCTAGATTTACACAAAAGTAGCTGGGACAAATCCTGATGTCCATGTGCAGCATGTCATACAAACAGAGTTAAGATTAACAGAAACAAAATACTTTGTGTCAGCTGATTTTAGAAAGCCCAGTAAAATGCTTGAGAGAATTATAGGTTTAAACAATAGCATTTTAACACTAATTTTCAGTGAGTAAATTTACACCTATACAGGACACTTTACATAAATAAGTCCAAACTTCTTTCACTCCAGTCCACTTCCTCTCAGCTTCATAGTTTTGGTAATGAACTATAACCAGGTTCTTCTCTGTGGGGGGCTGAGAACCAAGCAGTGTATACAGGCTGAAGAATTTAGCTTGTGTCACGTAGCAAAAACAATGAGTGGAACAAATAACTCAAGCAAGTCAGCTCAGAGAGTTAGAAATCTCTAATTACTAGACCCAGTCACAGACAAACAGTGAGGGAGGAACAGGCTACTTGCACCTAATGTCACTCAACAAGGGTGACAATAAATTTATGAAAGGTCCACGAACTCTCCATATATAAAACTTCCAGTGGAAATGATGAGTCTCTGTCACCCAGCTAATGCTGTTAGGGCTTTGACAATGCTGCCACCTGCTGATATATTACAGTCCTCTGAGATGTATTTCAAGGCAATATTTTATCTTTCCACAGTTACTGTTCCTAAAGTTAGCCTGAGCTATGTTTGTTCATCTCAACAGAAAGAATTTCCGGTTATTCATTTAGTAATTGCAACATTTACTTGCAATTGCTCAGTTCTTCTCAGGTCAACTTGGGATTTTTTTCTCTCACAAGGAACCCTTTAAATTATCGTCCTTTACATCAGTGGTACCTTTTAAGGAAGAGGCCATTATGCATTTTAGACAAACAGTACTTACTCTTGTTGGGCATATCTTCCTGATTTCAAAAGCACTCTTAACACATAAATGCCTATTGATGGACACAGCATACCCTCTGCCAGTGTGGCCCGCTTTGTGATGGAAGCTTTTCTACCTAGTATAGAAGTTTTGCATCAAACTGTCTCTTAATCAGAACTATTGTAATAATGACCTGCCTTCATTTCTGAACTTCTTATTTATTTCTTTTTTTAGGAGCAGCAGCAGGAAAGTAAAGAGTAAATAAGCCAAAAGAACATCAGCAGATAGCACAGTGTAACTGAACCCAGTAATAGATAGGCCTGAATTATCCCCTCCATTTATGTGTGCAGAGTGGAGTCAAATCTAGTATAATTCCTCTTTGGAGCCCAGGAAGGAGGAGAGGAACCTGATGACGTCATGTCCTTTGAACCGTATGGATTCTTTTGTATCTCTGTGCATATGGGACTCTGACAAAGTAACCGGGGCACAAAGGGTGAATAATGGGACAAGCTGCTTTGTATGGCATCAGCCCCTGCAGTTCAACTGGATTGTAGTGCAAAAATCAACTTTCGAGTTGCATTAACTCCCTCTGGGTCTGTTCTGCAAGGGTTCGTACACAGCTGCAGGAGGCGGGAGGGACAGTGAAACTTTAAGAAGAGGCAGCCATGCATGCAGATGGCTCCTGATTCTGTGGCTCATAGGGGACCCTTTCCCATGGGATCTCTACAGGGTTGGGAGGCCTTGCCTCTTGCAAACTCTGTGGTACACCAAACCCTTCCCGCTTGAGGAAATGCTTTACGGGAAATTCTGCAAAGTCAACCCCTGTAACTTTCATGCCTGTCCGGTCTGATTGTGCCTGTTTGTCCAGATCATGTGGTGCTCTGGCTCATCAGAAAGGTAAAACAGATCATGCTTTATACCAGTGGTGGGCAGCCTGCTGCCCGTGTGTGGCCCAGGGACAACAGGTTGCCCACTACTGCTTTCTACAGTATCTTTTGAGTAGATAAATCTGTTGTGACACACTCCACATGAATTCAGATATAGAGAAGATGTTAATATTGAATTTGATTGAAAGTTTGAGACTGATTCAATGCATTGCAATTTGTCATTTGTCAATCTGGTCACAGAGAGAGAAGATGTTCTTGAAAAACATTAATTTCCTTTTGAAAATTTTTACAATAAAAAAAAATTAAAACCAGGAGAGTATTTTTGAAAAATATTTTATGAAATTTCATCCCATTTTTCAACTAGCCTCTCTCTCTCTCTCTCTCTCTCTCTCTCTCTCAGTGCACTCCTTGGAATAAGAATGTGTCTCAATTTTAATTTTACGCACATTGTTTTTCTGCCTTGCACTTGTGTCATTTGTTGCTATTACTGCATCTCAGTTGTGCTGGTACAAAGAAGCCATTACCTCCCCACTGCTACAGGATTCATACAGGACCAGAGCAGGCTAATAAAGACTGGCTAGGAAGGGTGCTGTTGTATTAATTTTATTGGAACAAATGAACCCAACGAGTTAAAGGTGTTAACATGACCCTATCACTGTCCAGCATTAAGCAGTTTTAAACAAGCTATGGAGGTAGTACACAGAGACCTCAGCCTGCTTAGTGCCATGGAAAACATACCATTTAAAATATTTTTATACGGATACAAAAATAAAGAAGGGAGGAGAGGTTAAAGCATTTGAAATGCAAAGCTTTAAGTTAGGCTTTCATTTTAACAACATCCCTTGTTCCCTTTCCCTTCAGCCGCAGAGAGATTTTAGATGCAAAACCCTTTATTTGCCAGTCTTTACGATAGCATTAAAGATTGCAATAACTGTTCTTTTTGCGGAAAAGAGACATTAGTAGAGATGGGGTGAAGCTGTTGTTGTTGTTGCTGCTGTTTGTTAAAGTCCAATCCCTCTACCTAAAAGACAAAACAAAAGACAAACACACACAAGAGGGAAGAGCAAAGATGAAAAAATGCAGCTTCTATCTCTGGGGTTGATTCTCACTCTCACCTTTTCTGCTGGAAAAACACTGGCACACCATTGTCTCTTAGCAGCCACTCAGAGACCTGGTAACTTGTACCAGCATCAAGCTGTTTAGAGCACTGCTTTTAGCTACATCTTTCTGGCCACATGCTTAGAGCGGTTACTGCAAAATACACAGTCTTGGCTGGATCAGATAGACTCCTATTAAACAGAAAACAAAACAAGAGAGACAGGAAAGAAAAGAAATAAGGGGGTCAGGGTAAACAATGGTGTTTGTAACAAGGGGTGTTTGTGACAAAGTCTAATGTCCCAAGTGGAGTATGGATGTAAAGGTGGATGTTGCTGAAGCTGGTGCAAATGTCAGTGTCATCTGGTTCCCTCTCTCTGTCCCAGTCTGGTCAGGAGATCTCTCAGGACCAGGACAACGAAGACCCAACAGTGTTATGGTAAGTCCCAGAAGATGATGGGCAGCTCTGAGGACGAAGATTTCTGCAGCAGTTTTTAGCCCACAACTTATTCATCTTTGCCCCAAAGTCTTTTCTTTTAAGACGAAAAGAGGGATTGATGAGCAAAATAGCCCATTCCATCATTATTTTGTTCATGAATTAGACCTAATTTACGACACACCGGTCCATTGATTTCTAGTTCCACACTTCTCTTGTTCATCAGTCATGATCTGAGCACAATCCTTTTATTATATCAATTAGCCTTTTGGTTTGAACTAATTCTGTTTTTCTGTCTCCCTTTCACAACTTTTTCCCATCAGCATATATTATTACAGGCTATTTAGGTTAGTTTGACAGTTTCTGAACTTTCACTCACTTCTCACAGTTAAACTGACAGTTAGGGTAAATATGTAGGCCCAATTATTACGACAGGTTGTTGTTAAGGGAACCAAGGAATATGCTGATTCAGCACATCTCTTCAGCAGAGTCCAACACGAGGGCATCTAGCAAGTTTTCCAGCTGTTCTCTCCTGAAAGAAACCCCACAAGAGGGCAGGTGCTGGCATCATCAGGAAGTTCCTTAGGTCAGAGTGAATACCCTATCTATGTCAAGTAGGCAGGCTGGCACAAGGTATGAATTTTATATCCTGGTGCCAGTTTCAGTGAATGCGTGGCAGAATCTTAATTTTTTATTTCAGAAAAGTGTGTGTGTGTGCATGCATGCACGTGTGCAAGCGCATGTGAATGAAAGCAAGAGAGAGAGAGAAATCTTTATTTGTGCCCTAGAAGGAATTTGTACAGTAATTATGTGGCCAAAATCCCCAAATTCCTGTCATGCCTTCCAAGAACAGGTGTTTAATCATTATATCCAAAGATGGGCTGGGGGCAAAGATTAGTTGCAGTGGACGAGCCCAGATAGTTAGCTAAATTGTTTTTTGTACCTAAATGTACTGTATTTTGAAAGTATTTGCATAATGGTGTGAATGTTTCAAAATGACATAAACACAATAAGTGCCATAGGAAGCAATAATTTGGGTTTCTTGAGGAGATCCCAAATTTCTTGAATCCCTTCATTCTTCTTTGAACAACTTGCCCACTAGAAATGTATGGACATAGTTTTTTTTAACTGAAGTGACTCTCATGACTTTTTCTTGAATATAAGGTCTAGGCCTGGCTGCACACTGCTTTCCCAAAGAAGACTTTTATAACTTGTAGCATATAAGCACCTCTATGTCACTGCCACAACAATTCCAGCTCTTATAGTTTTCCAATTTATACTGAACCCAGCATCGCTTTTCCCAGGGGCAAGTGAAGTATAGGCTAAGCATCCTGTTTTAACATGTATACAGCCCTACAGGTTGTATGGATCTGAGATTTGCTCTTTAAAAGGGGGGGGGGGAATTACTCCGTAGATTCTAGAAGTTTAATCAATGTAAAGGCCTGTCCTTTTTAAAAACTGTTACTACAAATGCTGATCTGTGCACTTCACATTCATGTTCAAAGCCTTCATGTAAATAACATCCAACTTTGACACCCAGGACTGCTGAATAAAGAGTCAATATTTTTTCACGGTGTGGTAAAAAACTTGTCAAAAGGCGCTATTGGACCATTAACAACTGGCACAAAGCTTACCTTGTAACAATTGTTACCTTGATACCACTGATACTACATGGAAAGACACCATTTCCCTGGTCTTGTATTGTCAAGATTAACAATAGGCCAGACCCCAAATCCCAGATTTGAATATTCCCTCATTTTGTGTTTTAACCTCTTCACAAATCAAGATGTGACCCAGTGTTTTGAGCCTAATCTGGAACCTAAACTAGATCGATATTAGTAAACCATAATATATTCTCACTTTATGGAAATGGAATATGTAAGAACAAAATATATTTTAACTCCTGATTGAGTCTGTTGGTTGCCATATTTTTAGGACTCTAATTTCTTAATTTTGAAATTTTGTAGGAGAGGAGTTAATATTACAGAGAATCCAAAGACAATACTCGTGCATAAAGAGATTGAGCACCAAGGGACAGATTTTAGAAGGCATTTCTTTTCCTAAAGATGAGGGTAGACACCTCCTGAGATTTTCAAAAGCACCTAGGCTCCTAACTCCAACTACATGCCTGCCTGTAACTTTAACACCTAAGTACACTTAAAAATCTGGTCCCAAGTGACCAATCATATGTAATACAATGGTAACAAATAATAATGAACAAAAGTGTTTAAAAAATAACCAATCAGCTGAAATTTTTTATATACGTTATTGTCCAAAAGCTCCAAGACACAAATTATTAACACATACATAAAAATTGCTCTCATGAAAAGAAAAAGGCTGAATTTAGTCAAAAAATCTTTTCCTTATATGAGTTGTCTGTCCAGCTTGAATTCTGATTTATATGGCATATTCCACCAACAGCTGCTCACAACATTACTCTCATGAGAAACTCCTAGTTTCATTTTGAAAACTGATTTTTTTTTTCCTGAGAAGTTGCAACTTTGGTCACAGGCACATTTTTGCTCTTCCTACTGGACTGCAACTTCTGTCACATTCATGAAAAAGACTCACAATGGGCATATCACAAATTTGCTCCAAGGAGAAGTTCTTCCAGTTTAGAAGAGAAATTGCTTTTCACCTGTCAAAATAGTATTGTTATTTTAAAGAAGCAATTTGAGAAAAATGGTGCAAACTGCAAAATACGGTATATTTGCACGTGCTTTGGAATATAAGGCTTTTTTCTCATCATTGAGAAGACTCTCAGCTGACTCCATAGCCGAAAACATGTATATATATTGTGTCTGATTTTCCTGTAACTTACACTAGGGAAACTCTGCTGACTTTGTTTGCTGGTATACATTAGAGAACAATGAGAACTATTTTCTATCAGCAGTGAAGGGACTAAGGAATACACCTTTCCCGCCAAACAAAACAGACTTTAGCTGTCAACAGTAGATAATTGCCAACAGAGGGGCCAATCCTACCTTATTTTATGTCAATGTTTCATAATGTTGGCAACTATAGTTGCATTCTTTGCACACAAAAATACATAAAAAAGAGCTATTATCAAGTGGTTTGTGAACAGAGTAGGGATTGTGGATATTTTCAGACATACTGTAAACATTTTGTGGTTTTCTAAATAAATCCAAAGATGGCACAGGGGAATTTCTACTTTTGTCTCATCTCACTCTTTTATTATTGTAATTATGTCACCCTTTCTTTGAGAACCTTCATTGGCTTCATCTCCTTCCTTGTCACACATGAAGTCTGAGAGTCCTGACTCCTATCCCTGTGTCTTAACTGAAAGACAATCAGTTTTCTGTTATCCAGACAGAGATCTATTCTTACGCAGGACTGTGCAGTACCTGTGACATCATAGTAGTGCATTCTGGGGCTGCAGCATCACAGTGGAAAAGATGCTGGCAGCCCCCTGGATTTGGGTGACCGAGCACAGAGGAAAAGGGTGAGTTTAGATTTATGAATGTGCTGACAGTCCCTCAGCATATGATCTTACATTTGGCTCACTTTTTAAAAAGATACACACTTACATATGGAGATATACCTATGTCATAGAACTGGAAAAGACCTTGTGTCCAGTCCCCTGCCTACACTAGCAAGGACAAGTACTGTCCCTGACAAAGAGATGGCTGGTTTGTTTTTTTTCCTTCTTCTTTCTTCCTTCCAGATCCCTAAATGGACCCCTTAAGGGCTGAACTCACAATGCTGGGGTTAGGAGGTGAATGCTCAAACCACTGAGCTATCCCTTTGCTGGTCACTAGTCAACTTTAGCCATCACTAGGCCCACTAGAACTTCTACCACCAAACACAGACACCTTATGAATCTCTGAGCATATACCTATTTTCCAATGGGAGGTTCCAACCAGAGGGTTATTTTACTCTTTCAGACTTGATGAGCATATTATGACAACAACACAGCACTCATATGTCCTTTATCATGTGCTCTCCTATTCGATTCAAACTAATGTCACACCAATGGAATGACTGTCTCCCCCTCCTCTGCCACCCTCCGTATGTTTTAATGGTATCATACAAGGTGTTCCATGAGATTTGATTTAAAAAGAACTCCACCCCTAGGATGGGTTCCTTAAAGGTATAAAGCTTCCATTTCTGTGTGGGAGTTCAAGGACAAACTTCAGTGAAGCTAATTTTAAAGGTCTGAAAAAAGTGCTGTTTGAGGAAAGGGTGTAGTATTATGTGAGCAGGGATGGTTGAGAGTGCCACAGTCAGGCATAACTACCCTTCTACAGAAAGGGATTAAGCTGCAATGATATACAAGAACAGCTATACCTGCAGTAGAAATCAGTGACAGACATACCTTGACTGGTTGATAACATCTACTGTACATAAATTGCACACATTTATTGACTGTTTAAGGTTTGTAATTGCTTATACTACTGCATTAGTCAGGGATAGAACTAACCAGAAATATCCTGGTTTTTATACTGGACTAAAATGAGTTTGTGCTTGTGCATTATATCCCATTGCATTTTATATTTCCTTGGTCTGAAAAGGAAAAAAAAAATAACGCCCTCTCTTTACTAGAAACTAAGCCGAAATGGTGATTTCCTTAATTCCATTCCAACCATTTTGCTGCATCAACTCTGAGAGACGGGAAGTTGGAGCAGCAGCAGTGCAGTTAAGGAAAACAATAGAATGGTGCAGTCCCTAATGCCTCTAATGAGAGTAGACACCAAAGAAGGAAAGAAAACAGCCTCTAACTGGAAAAAGAATTATTTTATTTTATTTTTTCCTGAAGATGAATGTTGGACCCTATGAACATGGGGGAAACAATGCACAGGATTCAACCCCCAACACACACATACACACACAGACAAATATACCAACATACACACACAAGTACACTAACACACACACACACACACACACACACATACCAATGCACACAGACACATGCACAATCACAAACACACACACTCATACAAAAACACCTGAACACACACACATGCACTTTGAATGATGGATATGTTTTGAGAATGGTGTTTGGATGGCCCTTATTTCAAAATTTGAATCATACTCTAATTAATTATTTCCTTGCCATTGCAGGGGCCTTGGGCATTATTGCACCTCAGTCCCTTCTATTCTCATCCTGTGGCACTCAGTAGTCTAGTCTTCTTCAGTTGTTGGGTTTAGCAGGTGGGTCCTGGGTGGTGTTGGTGGCCTATGATATACAGGAGGACTAGATCATTTGTTGGCACCTTCTGGCTTGAACTGTATGACTCTTAGAAGATACCCTGTGGCAGTGCCCATTTAAATCTGAAAAAAAAATGCATTAAACAACTTGAAGAGCAGGGCTTTCGCTGCATACACCTCAAGTTGAAAATATACACACATCCTCTCTTTTATGACTATACCCTACACATGACCTATCGATTCATGTCAAAATAAGCATGTTAGATTGTATATATTTATTTATTGAAAACGGGCTACCAAAAGGATGAAACAAATAGATTAGTTATGTTATCATGCAGAAATGAAATTTGTGGAGAATAATTTTTGTCTAAAAATATACAAAGTACAATAAATTATTTTCCTTTGTTACAATATGCACTATGATCTTTGGCAGTGGTACAGCTATGACAGTGTAAGTTCCATAATGTAGACATAGCCTAAGACTGTAAAGCCCCACAGTCAGGGGAGAGACATTGCCATGTGTGAAATACTAGTTTACCACAAGAGATATCATCTCCTCTCCAACAAAAGAAGGCCTATAGACACCAGACAAGCCATTGTGGAACATCAGTGGACACAAGATGTTGTTGATTGCTTCCCCCGCACCCATGAAAGGGGTACTTGCACAAGCCCTCATCCCATCACAGCTGGAATGCTGGGGGGAGGGCATAAAAAACTCTGTCAAGAAGGAATTATTATCACAATGTTGCCTGGAAATGAGAGATGGCAACATTTCTAAGCATAAGCAAGGAATCCCCAAGCTGCTTGGCTTATGTTAGCCCTAAAGGACATATAGCACTTGCATATGATAGCAGTACTATTACCTTTTGGAACCAAAGAATGGATCTCATTTGTGTGTGTATGTTTACCTGCTTTAACCTTGTAAATAACTTTCATTCCTTTTTCTTCATTAATAAATCTTTAGTTAGTACTATAAGATTGGCTTTGGTTAGTACTACAAGCATAATCTTTGGTTTGAGATCTGAGGTACAATTGATCTGGGGAAAGTGACTGGTTCTTTGGGACTGAGTGACTTAAATATTGTTGTGATTTTTAGTATAAGGGACCATCTATCATCAATCATAAAGACAGGTTAAGGCTACTATAGTGATTTAGGAGGTCAAACTTGTTACTTGTTTGGTGAAATCTTATTATAGAACATACAACCCATTTGAGGTTTGTGCCCTGTTCCTGGACAGTCTACCCTGAGGCTGGCAATATATCCAAAGCCAGAGCCTGATCCTGGTTCCATTAAAGTTTTCAGGGAGTTTGCCATTGATTTCTAAGGGGAAAAGGATCAGGTACCTGATTAGAAATGATGAGTTCCACACAGGACAGTATAGAATGCTTTGCTATCCAGAATCCTCTCTTACAGCTGTTAAAGACATTTATTTGTCTTCTTAAGTTAAGATACTTTTGTACTTGTAGAAATAGCAAGGAAGCCTACATGTGATCATTTTTTCTTGTAATTTAAAGAATTGCTCTTAAAAGGAAAAAGAAAAAGAAAAAACAGAAAAAAATATGGTCCTTACCGGGGCCTGTGCAAGGATGTTTCGCGCCCTAGGCGAAACTTCCACCTTGCGCCCCCCACCCCGCCGCCCTGAGGCACCCCCCCCCGCGGCAGCTCCCCCCCCTCCGCCCTGAGGCGCCCCCCTTGCGGCAGCTCCCCACCCCCCACCCTCTGCCCTGGGGCACCCCTAGCTCACCCCTGCTCCGCGCACAAGCACCCCGAGCATGCCATGGCTGCTTCACTTCTCCTGCCTCCCAGGCTTGCAGCACCTAAGCTGATTGGCGCCGCAAGCCTGGGAGGCGGGAGAAGTGAAGCGGCCACGGCATGCTCAGGGAGGAGGCAGGGCAGGGGTGAGCTGGGGTGGGGCGTTCCCCTGCGTGCCCCACCCCCTTACTTGCTGCAAGTGACCCTCCCCGCGCTCCCCTGCCCCAGCTTCCTCCGCCTAAATGCCGGCGGTGACTGGGGCAGCCGAAGATCCGGCCGCCATGGTCACTGCCGAAGAAAATGGCGCCCCCCAAATGCCAGCACCCTAGGCAACCGCCTAGGTAGCCTAAATGGTTGCACTGGCCCTGGTCCTTAGTCTTTACAAGACCAACTGTGCAAACACTCACACACAGGAGTAGTCCAATAGACTACTTGCCTGAGTAAGGGCTTGCAGGATCAGACCAAATGGTTTGTGAGGTTTTTTTGTAATGGACAGCGACCTCCAATGTATAACTGTGAATATCATTTTAAAAGAATTTTCTTGCACCTGCTACATAGTTTCAGTTAAGTTTGAATGAGAGAAGTTTGGTATTCCTGATTTTGTGCTTTTATTGCCAAACCAATAGCAACCTATCAAACCTGTACTTCAGGTCACACTTCTTGTCATTAAGCAATCAGAGTGGTTTGTTTTTGTTTTTGACCTTGACATATACATTATCAAAGCACTCTACTCAGGCCTCTGAACAAAAATTGGATATAGAACATAATTAGTGACATCAAGATGAAGGAGAAAAATAAAGGGTATATAAATATAAAGAAATTTCCCCAAAACTCTTCCTGAAAATGAGGCACTTTTATTAATGACTAGACAGTTTAAAGTGAAAAGACATCTGACATTTGCATTGATGCTGTAGTAGTGCAGCTCTGCCCTACAGTAGGTGTAATTAGAGCACTCACTCTAGAGAGGAAGAAAGACCTGTCATTCTGTGGCAAAGCCCCAAGCAAAGCAGAATAACTAACAATAGCTTATCCTTAAATTACACTTCTGTTTTGAAAAAAATATATTTTAAAAAACCCTAAGTTTAAGATGGATTCTGTAATATCAGTAACTGAACTTTTCCCTGCTACTCTGTTAATGTTATTAAATCAAGTTATTACATATTTTTGAAACCCAGAGGACAGCTCAAGATTCATCGGCTTGAGTAAATGCATTGATAGGATTATTTTGGAAAGTATGATGTAAGCAGGCTCTTTCTAATACAATGTAACCCCTGAAGAAATCCTTGATTTAATTGATTAATGTGGCTTGTGAAGGTGTATTGCATTGTCTGGTTTCTTCAGGTACTCAGAATACTAAATGTAGTGGACATAATATCAAGGAGATACAGCATTATTCTCTTCTCCTCCTCCTTTCATCCCTGAAGGATGAAGTGCAATCAGCATTTCCCCCATGAATTTTAACACTAGAAACATTCCAAATAAAAATCCTTTCAAATTCCATGTTTAGTTGATTGTATAGAGCTGGGAAATGCTCTTTCTCAAGAGCTAAACATCTCAGGCAGGAATCTTCATTTGCTGGGCATGGCTTAGAATTTTCTTGAGATACAACAGATTCAGTCCAAGTGAGCCCTCAAGACATGTTCTGTGAGTTTTCATTGGACTTTCAAGACATAAACTCATCTAATAAAGGTGCCTGGGTGTAGAGCCCTGCACAGATAAAAAATTTGTATCCGCATCTGATCAACGATCCGCAAACATAGTACCCAGATATTCACATCCGCATCCAGTCTCTCAGGTAACCAGGTCATAGACATTTTAGGCTGTATAGTTTAGAGTAACACCGTAAACTTTGCTCCAAATTGAACAGGCAACCAGTGCAAATTCTGGAGTATTATGTGCTCTCGGCATGAAATAATCACATTGTGCACCATCTTCAGTTTTCAGATGTTCTTAATACTGAGGAGACAAAAATATGAATAGTAGTAGCAAGGTCCATGACCAATATAAGGGAATATACTCATTTTGCCATGTGCAAATGGAAAAAAGTGACCGCTGCTAACAATAGTAGCATTGGCTGTCACATGGCTCATTGTCATTTCTATTTATACAACTGCAGAAAATGTTTGTAAATCCTAAACATTTCAAGATTGTTAGCACCAATGATTAATCACCCAAAAATTCAGATAAGGTCACTATTCCTCATTTGCAGCAAAGAGTTCTGTGGCACCTTATAGACTAACAGACGTATTGGAGCATGAGCTTTCGTGGGTGAATACCCACCTCTTCAGATGCATTTTTCCTCATTTGTTATTGCATATTCCTCATTTGTTATTCTAAAAAAGTCATATGCATCCAGTCAGGAATCAGAATCAATACTATATGATGCAGATGACCAGTCAAAACACAGCTGACAAATATTTGAAACAAACTGCTTGCAAATAACCAATATGCAGGCAATTATTAATTGAACTATTAATATTTGCAAATAAGTACCATAATGCTACTAGTTTATTTTCAAAAAAAATTGTTTGTGAATGATTTGCTACCAAAAATGGGTCAAAAATGCCTTGTTTTTCAAACACTGTTAACATTTTAACCCAATTGGACTACTTGCATGAGGAAAGTTTTTACATAAATATTTGCACCACTGGGCCCTGAATTTGTAATATTCATAATTTGTAACAAGCAAGCTGCCTTCAAAGACATTTCTGTATGCCTTTTTGCTTTCTAAGTTGTCTACATAAAATTAACTTTTTTTTTCAAAACTGAAGCAGTATATTTTTTTAAATGCTGATTATCTGTTTTCCTACCATTAAACATACTGAATACTTGTTATGGTTTCTGATATTTAATTTATTTCATTGAAATACAGGAGGGGTTAATAATCAATATAAAGCAATTAGTTGTTTAGGGCCAGATTTTTAAAGGTTTTTAGGCATCCGGTAGGATTTTCAAAAGCATGTAGGCACCTAACTCCCATCAGCACCTAGGCACTTTTAATCCCACTAGGTACCTATCTGAACACTTAGGTGCCTAAATTGCTTGGAAATTCTCTCCCCTAGTCCTTTTTGTAAACGTGCAGTAATCTATTTTCAAAATTTCTTCTTATCATTTGTAAAAATAAGTAAGTTTTAAAAACTGTTAACATTCTGTTTATAAATGGAATTGATGGGGCCAGCGGATATTATACAGGAGCACTTTTTAAATGTAATGTCAGCTATGAACATATAGGTGAGGGGAAAATATATGTTCCCTGTGAGTTTATACAGAAAGGCTACTTACTTTCACAGGGATCAGACATCACCTCTGGGATATTTACAGCTGTGCATTTTACTCATTGCAATAGCGGCAGCGTGATCAGCTACAGAAAGATCTATGGGATGCATTCACTTGTGGACGAGAGTACACTCAGCTCTAGCAGGAATTCTTTTTACTGTAAATTGTTTAAATCCTTGTTTGTGAACCCCTCCCACCCCAAGAGGGTCTCACTGCTTTTAATGTACTTACAACCATATTAAAACATGATATAGCATGATATAGTTCCAAAGAGGATGGAGCTAGGCTGTTCTCAGTGGTGGCAGATGACAGAACAAGAAGCAACAGTCTCAAGTTGCAGTGTGGGAGGTCTAGGTTGGATATTAGGAACAACTATTTCACTAGGAGGGTGGTAAAGCACTGGAATGGGTTACCTAGGGAGGTGGTGGAATTTCCATCCTTAGAGTTTTTTAAGGCCTGGCTTGACAAAGCCTTGGCTGGAATGATTTAGTTGGTTTTGGTCCTGCTTTGAGCAGGGGGTTGGACTAGATGACCTCCTGAGGTCTCTTCCAATCCTAATCTTCTATGATTCTATGATTCTATAGCATATTTAGCAATTTTTCTTTATGGTATAGTACTATGGGTGAATACCTCAGCACTCATGCAAATGCAGAATAAATGGACAGTACACGGGGCACCACTGTAGAAACTGGGAGACAGAATCCTCTCTCCCGAACTGAGAAGCAGAGCACAGGGCACCTGAGGATCTGCACAGTAGTCACTTCTTTCTCTTGCCTCACAAACAGAACAGCGGACCTGCACATTGCTACTTCCCTGGCCCACCCATATACCCTTCATACACATTCCTATAATGACCACTGGTGCTAACTGATCAAGAAGACCTCGGGAGTTTGGATAAACTTTGGATAAAAGTATCTGAACTTTTCAAGCTTTCTTTAACAACAAATAATTTTAAAAAACCCTACGGGAAACTTAGCAGACAAATCTACTGTTTGCTGTGAGGTTCATGTGGTTCTGTGTGACATGTCTTTACAAAATGTTGCAGACTTTGTATAGGATCTCAGAAAATCAATAAGTCCATTTCTGAAGACATTGCCACTTGTCAGACCTCATCATTTCATAATCAGGTTCTGAAGCAGCAGCATGCACAAACACTTGAAAAAATAATGATGGTCACAAATATTCCTTCTGTTTCTGTGGGCAAAGAAGAATGAAAACCTGATGGATCCCTGCCTGGAGGGCTGGAAAAGAATGAGTACCTTAAGGAATGCCACCTCTAGAGAATCATTCCTCCCTCTTTCCGTACTTCATAGTATCTTGAGAACTGTTTTATGGGAATGAGTGTGTTGAGTGGTGGACAGAGGGGTAAGTGCCTCTCCATATGTTGTCTCCTTTTCAAACCACTGTAGTGATTAGGTTGCTAAACTATCCTCCCTTCACAGATGTAGAGCCCTTCATGTTCTAAGAGAGTGAGGAGAGTAGCCAGCATGAGAGGCTCTGGTAGGCCAGCTCCATTGATTCCAGTCTCTACGGAAAAGGATAAATGGACACAAATCAGATATTAGGAATGGCAATATACAAAAACCTGTAGGAGAACACTTCAACCTCGCTGGCTACACAATAGCAGATCTTAAGGTGGCCATCCTGCAGCAAAAAAACTTCAGGACCAGACTTCAAAGAGAAACTGCTGAGCTTCAGTTCATCTGCAAATTTGACACCATCAGCTCAGGATTAAACAAAGACTGTGAATGGCTTGCCAACTACAGAACCAGTTTCTCCTCCCTTGGTTTTCACACCTCAACTGCTAGAACAGGGCCTCATCCTCCCTGATTGAACTAACCTCGTTATCTCTAGCTTGCTTCTTGTTTGCATATATATACCTGCCCCTGGAAATTTCCACTATTTGCATCCGACGAAGTGGGTATTCACCCACGAAAGCTCATGCTGCAAAATATCTGTTAGTCTATCAGGTGCCACAGGATTCTTTGCTGCTTTTACAAATCCAGACTAACATGGCTACCCCTCTGATACTCAGCTCCATTGAAATCATGCTTCCAAGAAACTAGAGGGGACCAGGGTATGACCCAGGGAGCCCCTCATTGCCCATGGGTGGACAGCACACCATACCATAAGTCTCATCAGACCTGACACCTCATTTCCCCAACTCACTGTTGTCATAATCTGTATTAAAAGGTGTTCTGTAAGGTGCCACAGGCAAACTGGTAACATGCTGGTCATTAATATTATTGTGTGATGTATGTATGTGAAGCATATAAAGAATTATAGATGTGGGCCGCAAATAAGATCCTCACATGTATTTGGTAGGTAGTGCTTAAGCCCACCCTTTCCAAAACAAAGGAATGTTGTTTCCCAGGTTTGACTATGTCTCCAGTGTAAATTAAGCAAGATGTGAACTAAGATAATGAAAAGCAAATTCAAATGCAAGATAAATAAAGTCATCAGGAGATCAAGTAGGGGATGATGACCTCTTAATCTCAATGGTGGGTGGATACTCATAGAATCATAGAATCATAGAATCTCAGGGTTGGAAGGGACCTCAGGAGGTCATCTAGTCCAACCCCCTGCTCAAAGCAGGACCAAACCCAACTAAATCATCCCAGCCAGGGCTTTGTCAAGCCTGACCTTAAAAACCTCTAAGGAAGGAGATTCCACCACCTCCCTAGGTAACCCATTCCAGTTCTTCACCACCCTACTAGTGAAAAAGTTTTTCCTAATGTCCAACCTAAACCCCCCCCCTCTGCAACTTGAGACCATTACTCCTTGTTCTGTCATCTTCTACCACTGAGAACAGTCTAGATCCATCCTCTTTGGAACCCCCTTTCAGGTAGTTGAAAGCAGCTATCAAATCCTCCCTCATTCTTCTTTTCTGCAGGCTAAACAATCCCAGTTCCCTCAGCCTCTCCTCATAAGTCATGTGTTCCAGCCCCCTAATCATTTTTGTTGCCCTCCGCTGGACTCTCTCCAATGTATCCACATCCTTCTTGTAGTGTGGGGCCCAAAACTGGACACAGTACTCCAAATGAGGCCTCACCAATGCTGAATAGAGGGGAATGATCACATCCCTCGATCTGCTGGAAATGCCCCTACTTATACAACCCAAAATGCCATTAGCCTTCTTGGCAACAAGGGCACACTGTTGACTCATATTCAGCTTTTTGTCCACTGTAACCCCTAGGTCCTTTTCTGCAGAACTGCTGCCCAGCCATTCGGTCCCTAGTCTGTAGCAGTGCATGGGATTCTTCCGTCCTAAGTGCAGGACTCTGCACTTGTCCTTGTTGAACCTCATCATATTTCTTTTGGCCCAATCCTCTAATGTGTCTAGGTCCCTCTGTATCCTATCCCTACCCTCCAGCGTATCAACCACTCCTCCCAGTTTAGTGTCATCTGCAAACTTGCTAAGGGTGCAGTCCACACCATCCTCCAGATCGTTAATGAAGATATTGAACAAAACCGGCCCCAGCACTGACCCTTGGGGCACTCCACTTGATACCGGCTGCCAACTAGACATGGAACCATTGATCACTACCCGTTGAGCCCGACCATCTAGCCAGTTTTCTATCCACCTTACCGTCCATTCATCCAGCCCATACTTCTTTAACTTGCTGGCAAGAATACTGTGGGAGACTGTATCAAAAGCTTTGCTAAAGTCAAGAAATAGCACATCCACTGCTTTCCCCTCATCCACAGAGCCGGTTATCTCATCATAGAAGGCAATTAGGTTAGTCAGGCATGACTTGCCTTTGGTGAATCCATGCTGACTGTTCCTGATCACTTTCCCCTCCTTTAAGTGGTTCAGAATTGATTCCTTGAGGACCTGTTCCATGATTTTTCCAGGGACTGAGGTGAAACTGACTGGCCTGTAGTTCCCTGGATCTTCCTTCTTCCCTTTTTTAAAGATGGGCACTACATTAGCTTTTTTCCAGTCATCCGGGACCTCCCCTGATCGCCATGATTTTTCAAAGATAATGGCCAATGGCTCTGCAATCTCATCGGCCAACTCCTTTAGCACCCTCGGATGCAGTGCATCCGGCCCCATGGACTTGTGCTCGTCCAGCTTTTCTAAATAGTCTCGAACTACTTCTTTCTCCACAGAGAGCTGGTCACCTCCTCCCCATACCGTGCTGCAGAGTGCAGCTGTCTGGGAGCTGACCTTGTCTGTGAAGACAGAGGCAAAAAAAGCATCGAGTACACTAGCTTTCTCCACATCCTCTGTCACTAGGTTCCCTCCCTCATTCAGCAAGGGGCCCACACTTTCCTTGACTTTCTTCTTGTTGCTAACATACCTGAAGAAACCCTTCTTGTTACTCCTAACATCTCCGGCTAGCTGCAACTCCAAGTGTGATTTGGTCTTCCTAATTTCACTCCTGCATGCCTGAGCAATACTTTTATACTCCTCCCTGGTTATTTGTCCAATCTTCCACTTCTTGTAAGTTGTTTTTTTGTGTTTAAGACGAGCAAGGATTTCACTGTTAAGCCAAGCTGGTCGCCTGCCATATTTACTTTTCTTCCTACACATCGGGATGGTTTGTTCCTGCAACCTCAGTAAGGAGCCTTAAAATACAGCCAGCTTTCCTCCACCACCAGGAAGCCTTTCTGCCTCTTGGAACAGGGTCAACAAACTTCGGGAAGATATAAGCAAAGGCAAAAAAGCCATTTTGTCATCCTTCACCAGAGAAGACAAAGAAACCAACTGGTTTGGGCTCTGTGTTGGTTCCTGGCTAAACACTGGCCAGCCAAGCTGGAAGAATGACTTTGGTGAGAAAACAGCTTTGAAGAAAAGACTCTAGTTTGTTAAATTAGATTATAAGCATATTTTTATTTTTGGTTGTTTGTAACCATTTCTAAGCCTATTCCTTCAACTTGGTTTCACTTAAATCTAGGTTCTGTTGTTAATAAATTTGTTTAACTTTATTATAAACCATCTCAGTGCTGTATATTAAACTAAAGTGTAAAATCCTCTACTAATCAAACAGGCTGGTGAGTGTGCTGTCTCTGGAGGCAGCAAAACTCATAATTTCTGTGAGTGCTACAGTGAGAGAGACTGGACACTTTAAGGAAGATGGTTCTGGGAAGGCTCAGGACTGGAAGGGCTGTTGGTGTCACCCTGCAAGGAGTTACCAGGTTGGTGGAAATCAGAGTGTGGCCATTGTGCTGTGAGTAGACTGCTGGTGTCAGGTCTCTGAGCCAAAGCAGCACAGCACAGAAGCACCCAGGGTTATAGGTCAGGTGTGACACAACCTCTTACTGGTCTGGGTGAACCCCCAAAGTGTCACAGCTGCCAAAAAACCATAGAGGGGCAGGGAGAACTGGGAGGAGTGGAGCAGGGAAGTTCTGTGCAGAGGGTCCTTTCCTCTGGTAGACTCTCTGAGAACTTTGTGTTTTCCTTTTTGTTCTAGATGGTGATGGTGGAAGGAGAAAATCCAGAGCAAATTCTGTAAATGAATGTCCCAGAGTTTCCTGGCTTCACTACAGGTTATCTGCACATTGGTTTTTCTATATTTAAAAAATAATGAAGAGAAGAATTTAGAGGTGATGTAATTCATTACTATCAGGGACCTGGACTGGCACCTTGAAATCTGCCCTGAGTAAGAGGCAATGTGTAGTTGAGTCGCCTCAAGAGCAAAGCAGGAACTCAGAGAGTCCTGCTTCTCCCTCCATTGTGCTGGAGGAAGAGAGTCAGGCTCGATCCACCACGCCATGCCCCCCATGCAAGAAAGGAAGTAGTGGTCCAGTGATAGTTACTCTCCTTCTGTGCTGCTACAAGTAGCAAGTACAATAGGTAAGTGGGTTCATTATGACCTCTTGCTCTCCTATGTGAACACAACAAGGTTACAAACTGGCAGAGAATGACCAGTCAGTTAATCAAGCCATTGGCTGCCAAAGTACAATCAGTGTATCAGGAGAAGGGATGCAATAATATTATGAGATAGTTACTGTATCTACTTACTTGCAGGTAAGGCAAAATCACAGAAAAACATGATGTTTCCCCCTCCGGCCCTTTCCAAGGTATTGTAAATCCTCTTGAACCAGGACACTCAGTGCTATTTAGACCTGAATTCTGAAGCTTTCATAACACACAAGAAGGCCCTCTCAGAAACAGCAGGGACAGATTTATACCTGCTGCTTTGTTCCTCTACCCACTCTCATCAGCTCTTTTGCCAGTGATTAAAATAAAAACCTGGGTCTAAAGTCATCCCTTCCACTGAAGTACAGGTGTTAAAAAACAGATGCACACACTGTACAAATATTCATATACCATAGTGTAAGATATTTTAATCATATTTTCCACATTAACCCTGCTGTAATATCTACATTTCCATTCCCTTCCACATCACATCCTCAGTATTGTGGTCTGTGTCCCATTTATTTATTCAGTGTGTTGGAGTAATTTAGGGGCAAATTGTGCATGTCTCATCTACTCGGAGAATTCCCCTTCTTGTGTGGAAGGAAGGAGTCAGCCACCCCCATAGCAGCATTCCCCTTCCCCTTCCTGTGTGGAAGACACTTTCAGGGTTGGGATGTGAGAGAAAGGTGAGTGGTAGGACTGGACAAGCTGGGGAGCAGCAGTAACAGCCCTATGTTGGGTGGAAGTGGGGTTGGTGGGTGACTGTGATGCTTTCTGGGAATATCCAGGGCTGTGAGGCACCTCGCTACCACCTGCCCTTAGCATGAGGAAGCTTGTCTTTGCCTGCCAGGGGTCAGTTCCCCAACACCACCAGCCTCTGGCAACACAATCACTGCCTTCCAGGCCTCCGCGGGCCCTGCTCCCTCTTTTCATGTTAATGATAGACACGCTCCGACCCCTGAGTCCTGTGGTGCCCTGCACCTCATCCACTGGATACTACCGAGTTCCCAGCTCCTCTGCTCCCAAAGGAGCAGTGCACCATAGTCAGACATTTTTGTGCCCTATGAATCCCCCCGAGGGGGGCAGGAGTAGGCTTGGGGGGCATGGGGAAACCACCCCCCAGCGCGAGCCAGCAGAGCAGAGCAGGTTGGGTCCGGGTCGCTCCACTTCCTGCCACTCGGTGAGTTCAGGGCAAGCCCAAACCCTGGTGCAGTCCCCCGGGATGTAGCTAAGGGGACAGGGTGGAGTGGGGGCGGAGCTGGGGCAGAGCAGGGGTGGGGGCTTTGGGAAAGGGGTGGAGTGGGGGTAGGGCTGGGGCAGAGCAGGGGTGGGAAGAGGCAGGGCAGAGCAGGGGCTTTGGGGAAGAGGCGAAGCTGGGGCTGGGGCAGTTTTCCTGGCCAGCTTAGCCAGACGGGGGATCGGGCTGACCACTGGAGCAGCATGCAGCTGCGTAGGGCACCAGGAAATTTGGTAATGGGTAAGGACAGCCCTGACCACAGTGTACTAGTGACACCATAGAACACAGCTCTGCTTAACACACAGCACTTATGTTTGTTTATAGAGAAACCAACTATAAGTTTATTTGAGAAAGAACAGAGATTCAAATGACAGCCAGCATAAATATTGGAAACAAAGAGTTACATATAATCATAACACACATAAACTTAACTAATAAGACACTGTCATGTCATACAGTGCAAAAACTCACCCAAAATACTTCCAGCATATTATAGCCAGGCTAGGCTGTGATATTCCATACATGAAGCAAGCCCACTGTCCTAGGTGAAAGATGCAAATTGAGTCTCTGTACCTATAGTTATAGTCCAAAACTTCATTGTTTTCACTTGCAAACAGGATAACCCCTGCCACTTGTGTTTTTTCTACCTATAATCTCCCCTGGAAACCTTGCAATTACTTGAATAGTTCTTTGCTCAGACTGTAAATAGGCATTCATTCTGAAGTATGTAATACTCACTTTACATGTAGACAAACAGAAAGATGAACATCTCTTGCCTGAAATAAACCTGCTTCTCACCTTTTAGTGATTAGCCCCAAGTCAGAACTTAAAAGCATAATTTTCAGTATATAGACATAACTCTTTACATATTATCTGTGCATACATTTCACAATGATTAAGAAGACGAGTGTGACAGAGGTTTTCAGTAGAGACATTCTTTGGCAACCTAGCATATAGATACGAGACCCAGAGGATCCCTGTAGCCCTTATGCATTACTGTGCCCTCTACCAATTGTTCCTGGTCACATTCCCTGAACCAGCCCTGTTGAGATTACCTAGGGGATATACTGCAGCCTGAGGTCGTGCTACCTTTCTCCTGGAGCCCACTCTTTGAGTGAAGTCCATGGCATCATGGACAGGATGATCTAGGCCATGGTTATCATGAAATAAATTTGTTTTGGCAAATTGTAACTGTTTTCTAAAGTACATGGAAGCATATTTTACTTCATGGTCCCTCAACACTGCAACTTTACAGCACAAAGTGTGAACTTGTAGGAACTTTGTATTATTTTTTGCAAGGAAAAATAGAACTGAACAATTTGAGAAGTAACAAATCTTTTATGCGGGGAGTAATATGCTCAGACATGGAACACCAGGAGAAGACTTGGATTATAGGTTTATCTGTCCCTTTTTATGGGTGACCTTGAAAATGCTTAGGGAAAGCTAGAGAGAAAAGCAATTACATTTTTGAAATTACACATCACTGTTCTCATTCATCTTGATAAGCACTTTTAAGGAATCCAGAAGAAGGTTAGAATATTGCTTTTATAAGGGTTACAGAGACCTTACTTCTGCAGAGTCAGTTTTAAAATAAATTGAGATGTACAAAGATGCATTTTTATTTCCTTTGTGTGCTAAATTGGTCACTTAAAAAAAACTGTAGTTCTATGCTGGGACCACTGGAAAAGTGTATGAGATTTTTTCCCTTGTTCTGTGGAAAAATATAGTAACTCCGTTTATTTTGCAGTTATCCTAAATGAATAACAAAATCTAGTCATCTGCATTTGTCCTTTTCCATGTGTTTGGATGTATGGTACTGATGGATTTATGAAAACAGTCCCATGATTAAATATAAGGAATAGAGTTAGTTTTGCAGACGGGCTACTGCCTAGTGCAATGTACATATCAAGTACTAAAACAGGGCATTTCAACAGGAGGGTGGGCTCATAGCCCACTGCAGGGTTACTAGTGTAAGTACTTTTCTGCTTCAATTATGAGTAGAACTGTGCTAGCTTTGAAATGCCAGAACCCACACTGAGCCCAGTGAAAATTCTACAGGCTCATAGCATCAGCCTCAGCTTTAATAGGAAGAGCGTGAGGGGCTATATTTGGAAGATCTTGGCAGTTAGATAGAAAAAGAAACTTCAAAAATCATTCTGCTTCCTTATTGAGGACCCCTTTAGGAGTATTATTGGAAAGAATTCTGTCGACCTACCACAGTTAATAGTCACTCAGCAATTCAGTGTAACCGCTATTCAGAATCAATGCGCTACTATTCAGTAGTATGACATCTGATTCTTGAAAGGATGGAAAACATGATATGTGACAGCTGCTTATGAGTGATAGTGATAGTGAACAAAAAGCCTAATGGGTATTGGAATCTTCCCGCCCAGTGTACAAAAAGGACTAGGAAGTGAATGATGATTTTTCCTAGTACGGCTGCATTTTTCAGCAGACACCTTCTTATGTGCCAGATTGGCATCTCCCGCAGTTCAACAATGATTATTCACAAGCCACCTCTGCTTCTGAAGTTGAATACTCTTATATAATCTGCACTATATCCCATATTAGATTGCTGACTTTACACCAAGAGATTTTTACTCCATGGACAAGGGAATATAAGATAGGGTTGCAATCAAAAATAAATCAGAAAAAGTCAATCAGATGCTTTCTAACATTTGGGAAAATGATTAAAAGCTTTTAAATTCAGAGTTTCTGAGGACAGTGTCTTAGATGGATAAAGCTAATTTAGTTTCACTAAGCCTCATAAAAATAGGGATTTTTCCAAAGCAATAAGCATAAGCCTAACTCTGTTGCAATGGAATTTTACCACAGACTTCAGGGGGAGCAGAGTTAGGTCAATTCTGAGCACTTTGAAAATTCCCACTCAAATGTTTTAAAATAATTTCTGCAATATTGGAAAAGGTCTAAAAATTCCACATTCTGAACTTTTGACGCACAGGGACAAATTTTGAAAGTGTCTCTGATTTTATGCACCCACTTTTGTGCCTCCCTATACCACAACTTGGCATCTCTAACATTCTGCTCATGATAATGGTTTTGAACAGAGAAGCTGACACATCAGAATCTATATTTTTACTCTGCATGGTGAATTTCACTCTACACATATGTGGGCATAATTCTGATTAGTACTAATAGAAATTATTCACTTGCACTGAAAGCAAAGAACATAAGAACATAAGAAAGGCCGTACCGGGTAAGACCAAAGGTACATCTAGCCCAGTATCTGTCTACCGACAGTGGCCAATGCCAGGTGCCCCAGAGAGAGTGAAACTAACAGGCAATGATCAAGTGATCTCTCTCCTGCCATCCATCTCCATCCTCTGACGAACAGAGGCTAGGGACACCATTCTTACCCATTCTGGCTAATAGCCATTTATGGACTTAGCCACCATGAATTTATCCAGTCCCTTTTTAAACATTGTTATAGTCCTAGCCTTCACAACCTCCTCAGGTAAGGAGTTCCACAAGTTGACTGTGCGCTGCGTGAAGAAGAACTTATTGTTGCCAAGAAGGCTAATGGCATTTTGGGTTGTATAAGTAGGGGCATTTCCAGCAGATCGAGGGAAGTGATCATTCCCCTCTATTCAGCACTGGTGAGGCCTCATCTGGAGTACTGTGTCCAGTTTTGGGCCCCACACTACAAGAAGGATGTGGATAAATTGGAGAGAGTCCAGCGGAGGGCAACAAAAATGATTAGGGGGCTGGAACACATGACTTATGAGGAGAGGCTGAGGGAACTGGGATTGTTTAGCCTGCAGAAGAGAAGAATGAGGGGGGATTTGATAGCTGCTTTCAACTACCTGAAAGGGGGTTCCAAAGAGGATGGATCTAGACTGTTCTCAGTGGTAGAAGATGACAGAACAAGGAGTAATGGTCTCAAGTTGCAGAGGGGGAGGTTTAGGTTGGATATTAGGAAAAACTTTTTCACTAGTAGGGTGGTGAAGAACTGGAATGGGTTACCTAGGGAGGTGGTGGAATCTCCTTCCTTAGAGGTTTTTAAGGTCAGGCTTGACAAAGCCCTGGCTGGGATGATTTAGTTGGGTTTGGTCCTGCTTTGAGCAGGGGGTTGGACTAGATGACCTCCTGAGGTCCCTTCCAACCCTGAGATTCTATGATTCTATGATTTGTTTTAAACCTGCTGCCTATTAATTTCATTTGGTGACCCCTAGTTCTTGTATTATGGGAATAAGTAAATAACTTTTCCTTATCCACTTTCTCAACATCACTCATGATTTTATATACCTCTATCATGTCCCCCCTTAGTCTTCTCTTTTCCAAGCTGAAGAGTCCTAGCCTCTTTAATCTTTCCTCTTATGGGACCCTCTCTAAACCCCTAATCATTTTAGTTGCCCTTTTCTGAACCTTTTCTAGTGCTAGAATATCTTTTTTGAGGTGAGGAGACCACATCTGTACACAGTATTTGAGATGTGGGCGTACCATGGATTTATATAAGGGCAATAATATATTCTCAGTCTTATTCTCTATCCCCTTTTTAATGATTCCTAACATCCTGTTTGCTTTTTTGACCACCTCTGCACACTGCGTGGACATCTTCAGAGAACTATCCACGATGACGCCAAGATCTTTTTCCTGACTTCTTGTAGCTAAATTAGCCCCCATCATGTTGTATGTATAGTTGGGGTTATTTTTTCCAATGTGCATTACTTTACATTTATCCACATTAAATTTCATTTGCCATTTTGTTGCCCAATCACTTAGTTTTGTGAGATCTTTTTGAAGTTCTTCACAATCTGCTTTGGTCTTAACTATCTTGAGAAGTTTAGTATCATCTGCAAACTTAGCCACCTCACTGTTTACCCCTTTCTCCAGATCATTTATGAATAAATTGAATAGGATTGGTCCGAGAACTGACCCTTGGTGAACACCACTAGTTACCCCTCTCCATTCTGAGAATTTATCCTTAAATTCCTACCCTTTGTTCCCTGTCCTTTAACCAGTTCTCAATCCATTAATTGACCTTCCCTTTTATCCCATGACAGCTTAATTTACGTAAGAGCCTTTGGTGAGGGACCTTGTCAAAGGCTTTCTGGAAATCCAAGTACACTATGTCCACCGGATCCCCCTTGTCCACATGTTTGTTGACCCCTTCAGAGAATTCTAATACATTAGTAAGACACGATTTCCCTTTACAGAAACCATGTTGACTATTGCTCAAGAGTTTATGTTTTTCTATGTGTCTGACAATTTTATTCTTTACTATTGTTTCAACTAATTTGCCTGGTACCGATGTTAGACTTACCGGTCTGTAATTGTCAGGCTCACCCCTAGAGCCCTTTTTAAATATTGGCGTTACATTAGCTAACTTCCAGTCATTGGGTACCGAAGCCGATTTAAAGGACAGGTTACAAACCTTAGTTAATAGTTCCGCAACTTCACATATGAGTTCTTTCAGAACTCTTGGGTGAATGCCATCTGGTCCTGGTGACTTGTTAATGTTGAGTTTATCAATTAATTCCAAAACCTCCTCTAGTGACACTTCAATCTGTGACAGTTCCTCAGATTTGTCACCTACAAAAGCCAGCTCAGGTTTGGGAATCTCTCTAACATCCTCAGCCGTGAAGACTGAAGCAAAGAATCCATTTAGTTTCTCCGCAATGACTTTATCGTCTTTAAGCGCTCCTTTTGTATTTCGATCGTCAAGGGGCCCCACTGGTTGTTTAGCAGGCTTCCTGCTTCTGATGTACTTAAAAAACATTTTGTTATTACCTTTGGAGTTTTTGGCTAGCCGTTCTTCAAACTCCTCTTTGGCTTTTCTTATTACACTCTTGCACTTAAGTTGGCAGTGTTTGTGCTCCTTTCCATTTGCCTCACTAGGATTTGACTTCCACTTTTTAAAGGAAGTCTTTTTATCTCTCACTGCTTCTTTTACATGGTTGTTAAGCCACGGTGGCTCTTTTTTAGTTCTTTTACTGTTTTTCTTAATTTGCGGTATACATTGAAGTTGGGCCTCTATTATGGTGTCTTTAAAAAGGGCCCATGCAACTTGCAGGGATTTCACTTTAGTCACTGTACCTTTTAACTTTTGTCTAACTAACCCCCTCATTTTTGTATAGTTCCCCCTTTTGAAATTAAATGCCACAATGTTGGGCAGGTGTGTTCTTCCCACCACAGGGATGTTGAATGCTATCGTATTATGGTCACTATTTCCAAGCGGTCCTGCTATAGTTACCTCTTGGACCAGCTCCTGCGCTCCACTCAGGATTAAATCTAGAGTTGCCTCTCCCCTTGTGGGTTCCAGTACCAGCTGCTCCATGAAACAGTCATTTAAAGTATCGAGAAATTTTATCTCTGCATTTCGTCCTGAAGTGAAATGTTCCCAGTCAATATGGGGATAATTGAAATCCCCCACTATTATTGGGTTCTTAATTTTGATAGCCTCTCTAATTTCCCTTAGCATTTCATCATCACTATTACTGTCCTGGTCAGGTGGTCGAGAATAGATCCCTAAAGTTATATTTTTACTAGAGCATGAAATTTCTATCCATAGAGACTCTATGGAACATGTGGATTTGCTTACGATTTTTACTTCATTTGAATCTACACTTTCTTTCACATATAGTGCCACTCCTCCCCCTGCACGACCTGTTCTGTCCTTCCGATATATTTTGTACCCCGGAATGATTATGTCCCATTGGTTGCTCTCAGTCCACCAGGTTTCTGTGATGCCTATTATATCTATATCCTCCTTTATCACAAGGCACTCTAGTTCACCCATCTTATTATTTAGACTTCTGGCATTTGTGTACAAGCACTTTAAAAACTTGTCCCTGTTTATTAGCCTGCCTTTTTCTGATGTCCCAGATTCTTTTTTATGTGACTGTTTAGCATCTGATCCGGCCCTTACATTATATTTTTCAGTCTTCTGCTCCTGACTATAACCTGGAGATTCTCTATCATCAGACTCTCCCCTAAGAGAAGTCTGTGTCCAATCCACATGCTCCTCTGCAGCAGACGGCTTTCCCCCATCTCCTAGTTTAAAAACTGCTCTACAACCTTTTTAATGTTTAGTGTCAGCAGTCTGGTTCCACTTTGGTTTAGGTGGAGCCCATCTCTCCTGTATAGGCTCCTCCCACCCCAGAAGTTTCCCCAGTTCCTAATGAACGTGAACCCCTCCTCTCTACACCATCGTCTCATCCATGCATTGAGACTCTGAAGCTCTGCCTGCCTACCTGGCCCTGCGCGTGGAACTGGGAGCATTTCTGAAAATGCCACCATAGAGGTCCTGGATTTCAGTCTCCTCCCTAGCAGCTTAAATTTGGCTTCCAGGACATCTTTCCTACCCTTCCCTATGTCATTGGTACCTACATGTACCACGACCACCGGCTCCTCCCCAGCACTACACATAAGTCTATCTAGATGCCTCGAGAGATCCGCAACCTTCGCACCAGGCAGGCAAGTCACCAAACGGTTCTCCCGGTCATCACAGACCCAGCTATCTACATTTCTAATAATCAAATCTCCCATTACTAACATCTGCCTTTTCCTAGAAACTGGAGTTCCCTCCCCCGGAGAGGCAACCTCAGTGTGAGAGGCAACCCCAGCACCATCTGGAAGGAGGGTCCCAACTATGGGAAGGTTTCCCTCTGCTCCCATTGACTGCTCTGCTTCCCTGGGCCTTTCTTCCTCCTCAACAGCACAGGGGCTGTCTGAGCGGAGGTGGGACAATTCTACAGTGTCCCGGAAAGCCTCATCAACATACCTCTCTGCATCTCTTAGCTCCTCCAGTTCCGCCACCCTGGCCTCCAAAGTTCGTACATGGTCTCTGAGGGCCAGGAGGTCCTTGCACCGACTGCACACATACGCCACCCGCCCACAGGGCAGGTAATCATACATGCTACACTCAGTGCAATAAACTGGATAGCCCCCACCCTGCTGCTGGGCTTCTGCCTGCATTGTCTCCTAGTTAATGTAAGGGTGGTTTAAAGAAAGAGGTTTTGAATGTAGTTTGGTTTATAGGTTTTAGGATTTTAGGGTGGGGGGCCACAGGGAAGGGGTTACGGCTGGCGAGGGACTCCCGCTCCCTTCCCACTCCCCTTCTAAACTCCCTTGCGAAACTCCCTGTTAGCAGCCCCTGGTCGCTTGTGCGCGGCTTTATAAAGCCCTGGCCTGAGTGAATGCCCCGCCCACTGATTAAGGCTCAGCCAATTACCAGAGGCTTCGAGCTTTCAAACCTGCCTCCAACTGCCAGCCAGAGCACACGGTCCCTCAAACAACCAAACAAACAAACAGACTGACAAACACAAGCTCAGCACACAGCAAGTAACCCACAAACACAAACAAACACACACTACAGACAGTCACTTACCCCACAGATGCTGTATTAGCTCCTCCTTCACCTGGAGAACTCCCTTGCGAAACTCCCTGTTAGCAGCCCCTGGTCGCTTGTGCGTGGCTTTATAAAGCCCTGGCCTGAGTGAACATTTGTAATCATGGCTCAAACTTTTTAAAGTTTGCCTGATGATAAATGTCACAAACTAATCATTGTGACAAGCTCTAATGGGGAAAAAAATTCTTAAGTGTAAAACAATAGCACATTTCTATCATATAGAGTGGCAAAGTACCTGACCAAAGTGAAAAAAATCAAACATAAATTTAATCAAAAGACAACCTTATAATTAAAGACGTTGTAAAAGCAGAGGTGACTTTATTTATTGAGTAAAAGTGATAAGCTTGGTTAAATGACTAGGTCTGTCCTCTGCCTATAGAGAAAACGGAAGCCACATTGAACTTTTAGTAGCTGCCAGTTCAATTTCTCATGCTTCAGACTTTTTTTTAAGGTTCTAAGAGAGTAATCAGAGCCTTTTTGTAGCTCTACATTTTAAAGAACCTATTAATAGTTATATGTAAGACACTAGTTAATTGTGATAATTTTTAAATCATCCTACTAAATGTATATCTGTTTAAATTAAAAGAGAGCATATGTCTGTTCCTTTTCCATATATAATACTAAGGAGCGCAATTTTAAATTAAGCAGGACTTTTGTTTATGACAACAATTTTTTTAATATACTACAAAGAAATATTTGCTAAATTGTGTGTGGCAAAATAAGGTGCTCTAGAGGTTAAGATTTTTCTCCTGTGTTAGAGATGTGCTGAACAAACACTATTCAGCTTGTAAAACAATGCACGAAACCTAGCCCATCTAACAGATTGAATCTTGCCAAGAAAATAAACTATTGCCCATTTATTTACTCATACACATGTCTAAGAATTACAGTTATAACCCACTTATGATGCTTGCATTATCTCGTCTGTAGATATGTGCTGCATTTTGAACACAAGACAAGGGTGGAAGGAATACACAGGCTCAGAAACACTCATCAGAGAATTTTTTTTTTGTGATGTGTCTTTAAAGTCATCTTCAGTTACTTCCCATGGGTTCCTTTAACTTCCCATGTAGAGCTACCATTTCTGTACATAGCACTTCTGGACTTCAGTTTTCCCTTGAGTTGGGTTTCTTTGACTGCCCAACAGTTTACCCAATAAAGGATCCCCAGCTCGTGTTGAAGAGTCCATTTAAATCTCCTACACCGTCACTAGCATCTACCCTTTCTTATCTCAAAGTCCATGTTTCTTATCCTCACTCACTCTCATACTTCCCAGAGTCTGCTAGACAGAAGCCACTATAAACAGTTCTGCTGATGGCCCAGTTTGGAACTACACCTCCCATTTTAACTGCCCGAGAACAAAACATTAGTTTAATATATGTTTAAAACTTGATTCCAGGGCATGAATCTAACCATACTCTGCACAAATTCATAGCAATACTAAAAATATGTCTTCATTCTTCCAATGGCCATGTACATGGTATATACAGGTCATTGCAATATATCTGTAATCAAACAGTTATCTAGAGGGCCAGTATAAATTCACATTTCCTAAACACTATGTCATATATCTATAGTCACTGCAGTGGTTCACAATAAATGTTGAAATTTGAGTAAATAATGTTCAAAACCTAAATGACCTGTGGATTTGTATTCTTCTGACAAAGCTGCAATGTGTTCCTTTTTTATGGCACTGCCTAATTTTTCATCCAATAAAAATAGCTGCTTGTCCTCCTTTCTTCATTCATGCATATATCACTACACAGTAACTAACCAAGCAGTATTCCTCAGTAGCAAGTTTCTTTCTTAAGAAGGTTAGATATATCTAGGATTAAATATAGTAACTAGTGTAATGACCTTGGGTTATCTCCTACATGGTTTAATCTACATCCAGTGACCCAAATGATGCTAAGCCAATAGGCAACTGCTGAAGATCTGGTCCCCTAGAATTGACTTTTTATCCCAAAAGATCCCAATCAGTTTACAAACAGGCCCTTTCCTGTTCCCACTTAACTCAGTGGGAGTTTTCTGAACATCAGTCTATCTATGTAATTATTTTGCCCATTACTTAAGTGTCTGGATTGCAGTGCAACAGCTGTTTAGCAGTAAAAGCACCATTATACAGCAATTTAGGACAGAAAGTAAATCAGGATACCTTATCCAACTGAAACTGCAGTATATTCTGTCTACCTGACTGTCACAGTTTCAGAGCAACTGCACCTGTATTCCCTCTCCGTGGTCCATCAAGGGTACCCACGTTAGGCTCTTGGCTCCTCAGCCATCACAGTTTTCAAGTAGGGTATGTCTACATAGCAAAGAAAACTCACCAGCTGGCCCATGCCAGCTGACTCGGGCTCACAGGGCTCAAGTTGTGGGGCTGTTTCATTGCTGTGTAGACTGGGCTGGAGCCTGGGCTCTAGAAACCTGCAATGTGGGAGGTTCCCAGAGCTCAGGCTCATGCCTAAGCCCAGAAGTCTACACAACAATGAAACAGCCCCACAGCCTGAACCCTATGAGCCTAAATCAGCTGGCACGGGCCAGCCAGGGGGTTTTCTTTGCTGTGTAGACATACCAGGAAAGACCAGCATCTCTCTCCCTTCTGACTGGAGTTTTTTCCAGGCTGCACAGTTTCCTGCCCATACTGTGGAATCCCTAGCAAACCAGGCCACCTAAACAAGCCAGTATCTGCACTTTACTTTCTCTCCAAAGGCTGTGGACAGCTGTACTTGCCAGCAGTTACAAGTTACTACACAGTTCTTTCTAAGAAAGAAGATATAGTCTTAAGGTGAAAGCATTACAGAGAAAACATATTAAAAATGGTGAAAGACTTAACAGAGGTCACCCCAACTCTAACTTCTGGTAGGTATCAGTCCTTCAAAACCGACAACTGGTTTTTCCTTGTGGTTTCAAGTCCGTAACTGTCTCAGATTCAGAACCAGAACAACCATGAATAGACAGTCTTTCCTTTATACAGCATGGGCCTTTGATCTTGGCCTCATGTAACAGATGATCAGCAGACAATGACCTTCTCCTCAGGTGCTAGCTTCAAAGGCCTTGTTTTTTGCATAACCAGAGGAGAGTAAATCCACTTCATATGCATTGTCCCAAAAATCCATTCTTGTCTGGGACACTTTTCAATATAGCCTTTGATCATCCAGGCCTTACATCACATCTCTCTGCTAGAGAGGTTACATACAATCCTGGCCCACAATAATACATAAATTTTGCATTTAGTACAATAGATACCAGTAATAGCTAAACTTAATTACATAAGGTTTTTCTAGGCTATGACAGGAAATTGCCATATCTGTCACACTGACTGTGACACTGGAAGACCAGGTGCCAGCTCATGCCAAGGCCCCTAGGCCTCACTGAACATTGACAAATGCATAGCTAGAAACCAGTCTGGTTCATCTATGTGTTAGCATTGTTAAAATAGATGTTAAGTTGATAAGAATGTGTTTAGTGTTTAGATTGATGAACTGCTGGTAGGATGCTACATGCATCAGTCTCACTTATAACATCTGTAGCCAATTATATGAAGTTATATTTAGTGTTTGCATTGTAAAATTCTGTAATTGTGTAATTCACTAAACAAGAAAGAATCATTAATTAATGTAAAATGCTAGTTCTGCACACAAGAAGGCCCACTGAAATCAAATGAGCCATTGTGAAGCATCAAAAGACTTTCTTGACTGCTCCTCTCTACTCCTGCATGGGAACTCATCACATAGCTTGAACTCTGGGGAAATGGAACAAAAATGTCTGACAAGAAGGAACTGTACCACTATGCTGCATAGAATTTGAAGAGGTCAGAATTTCTAAGTATAAGCAAGGGATCCACAAGCTGCTTAGTTTGTTAGCCCTAGAGGACATATGCATATATAGCAGCTACTATCAGATTTTGGAACGTAAGACTGTAACTCATTTGTGTGTGTATGTTTACCTTTTTTAACCTTGTAAATTACTCTATTTCTTTTCTAATAAATCTTTAGTTAGTTTATACAGGATTAGTTACAAGCGTTGTCTTTGGTGAAAGATCTGGGGTGCAATTGACCTTGGGTGAGTGACTGGTCCTTTGGGACTGGGTGTAACCTAAATATTGTTAAAAGCACCAAAGAGTCCTGTGGCACCTTATAGACTAACAGATGTATTGGAGCATAAGCTTTCGTGGGTGAATACTCACTTCGTCAGACACATGTAATGGAAATTTCCAGAGCCAGGTATAAATATGCAGGCCAGAATCAGTCTGGAGATAACGAGGTTAGTTCAATCAGGGAGGATGAGCCCCTCTTCTAGCAGTTGACGTGTGAACACCAAGGGAGGAGAAACTGCTTTTGTGTGGGACAAAGTGGGTATTCACCCACGAAAGCTTATGCTCCAATACATCTGTTAGTCTATAAGGTGCCACAGGACTCTTTGGTGCTTTTTACAGATCCAGACTAGCATGGCTACCCCTCTGATACTAAATATTGTTGTGATTTTTGGTTTAAGGGAGCATCTACCACAAAGGCAAGCTTGCCTAAGTGGAAAGATAGACCGAAGTACCCAAGGGGACAGTCTGTAACTCCATGGTGAGGCTGTTGTAGTGCTTGAGGAGTCTCCACATGATACTTGGTTGGTGAAATCTAAGTATAGAATACACAAGCAATTTGGAGTTTGTGCCCTGTTCCTTAACAATCTGACCTGAGGTTGGCACTCACGGTCATGAGCCACTCTAGACAACTTGACACTGACATCCTCTGGTAATTACCCAAAATGCAATTTGACCAGAACCTCTCATTTATTGAAAATCATAACTGTTAGAGGTTATAGTACCATCATTAGTCCCTTCTAGGACTGAAGAGTCCAGGTCAGAACTCAGGGAGACCCTGTGTGGTGATAATAGGCAGAACAAGCTGTGCTTGGTCAGCTGGGAGATAAAGATCCAAGGAGAGCTACAAAGTCCTCTCTGTGTTTAACAACTGGAATAAAAATCCCCTGTACATTCATTACAACCACATTACAAATCTCCACCAAGCATTCTCAAAACTACAGTACCTGCACGAGGAAATAAGGAAACAGATCAACAGAGCCAGACGTGTACCCAGAAGCCTCCTACTGCAAGACAAACCCAAGAAAGAAACCAACAGGACTCCACTGGCCATCACATACAGTCCCCAGCTCAAACCCCTCCAACGCATCATCAGGGATCTACAACCCATCCTGGACAATGATCCCACACTTTCACAGGCCTTGGGTTGCAGGCCAGTCCTCGCCCACAGACAACCTGCCAACCTGAAGCATATTCTCACCAGTAACTGCACACCGCACCATAGTAACTCTAGCTCAGGAACCAATCCATGCAACAAACCTCGATGCCAACTCTGCCCACATATCTACACCAGCGACACCATCACAGGACCTAACCAGATCAGCCACACCATCACCGGTTCATTCACCTGCACGTCCATCAATGTAATATATGCCATCATATGCCAGCAGTGCCCCTCTGCTATGTACATCGGCCAAACTGGACAGTCCCTACGGAAAAGGATAAATGGACACAAATCAGATATTAGGAATGGCAATATACAAAAACCTGTAGGAGAACACTTCGATCTCCCTGGCCACACAATAGCAGATCTTAAGGTGGCCATCCTGCAGCAAAAAAACTTCAGGACCAGACTTCAAAGAGAAACTGCTGAGCTTCAGTTCATCTGCAAATTTGACACCATCAGCTCAGGATTAATCAAAGACTGTGAATGGCTTGCCAACTACAAAACCAGTTTCTCCTCCCTTGGTTTTCACACCTCAACTGCTAGAAGAGGGCCTCATGCTCCCTGATTGAACTAACCTCGTTATCTCTAGCTTGCTTCTTGCTTGCATATATACCTGCCCCTGGAAATTTCCACTACTTGCATCCGACGAAGTGGGTATTCACCCACGAAAGCTCATGCTGCAAAATGTCTGTTAGTCTATAAGGTGCCACAGGATTTTTTGCTGCTTTTACAGATCCAGACTAACACGGCTACCCCTCTGATACTACAACCACATTCTGTCTCTTCTCTATCAGGGGTCAGCAACACTTCAACTTTCTCATCCCATCTGAAAGATAACACTTCCATTGTACCGACCCTAACACCACCCTGAGGCCTGGGATCATTACTGAGCCTGAGCTAGAGGGAAGAAAGTTCCCTACTCAATAACCAACACAACTGCCTGTGGCACCTGGGTTTTCCCTGGGGAGGGGTCATCAAATCAAGCCTTACTCTGCTTAAATTATATGCTCTGCTAGCGTAACACATTCTGAGGGCCATAGAAAAGCCCACAAGAAAAACAAATCACACTATGAAGATTTATGTGATTATCTTACTGTCATTAATGCAAAAGTCATGCAATTCCTGTTGAGGAGTGACTCTATTCCATACATCTGCAGCAGAGTTTTGAAGGTCAACCCTGCCCCCAGAGCACTCATTGAGCCAGGAAGAGTCAGGGAGTAGGAGCTGACCCCCTCCCCACTGTATCAGACTTGTGGCTGGCTAGAGAACTGGCAAGAAATCACACCCCTATGCCTTGCTGCCAGCCTGCCTCCCAGTGGAGGATGAGAATGTGACTTGGAGGGAGACGGCGTGGCCTGGGGCACGTGCTGCAGCTGCAGGGATATAGCATGCCCAGACAGAGCCTAAATTCAGGGCTGGGAGTTAGGCTTAGGGATCCATGTGAGTATAAGCCTATAAGCCTATACTACATGCAAGAATTGGCCATTGCCCAAAAGGAAAGAGATACTTTAATCTGGGATTAAGGGACCAAGGCTAGCAGGACAGGAGCGATTCTTAATTACTGATGGTGTAAGAGTTTGTTTAAGCATTTGCAATTTATGTTATAAGCTCATTAGTTGTCCTCGTCAATGACCCCAAGGTTCTGACCATGCTCGTAAAAATATTGAGTTACATCTGTGTTTTGGAGGGGTTTGGGATGATTTCCTGCCTCCCTACATATTGTAGAAGCTTGGAACAAGCTATAAAAGAAGACCAATCAGAACTAGCCTTCATCACTGCTGAGCATGTATGAGAGTAAAAGGTAACTTCCTTCAAATGTGAAACATAGCTATTATCTACAACTCATGGGTGAAAGGGTCTATTATTTTCAGTAGGCGTGTATTTTTATTAACAGGAACACTTTTATCCTAAAGTAGTGGGTGCATGAGAAGTTGATTCTGATCTGCTCTAGCTGCTACTTCCAAACACATATTGAGAAGATCATGCTGTCATATGTTTCTGTTTATAATGCCTCTTTTTTGTCTGGTTTGATTGTTTCATATCAGAAATATAATCCAAGGGCCTTATATCTATATTTTAAATAGTACTGGCAGCATTCCTGATCACTGTCAGTTCTGCTTCAGGGGCATACTGAAGGTTATGAAAACCAGCACATACTCTGGCTCAAAATCTAGTGGTAAAATTCACACAGCGTGCTGACACTCAGCATATATACAGGGAATCCCATGTCTCAGAGTCCTGTATATAGCAGTTACTTTTCTACCTGCCACCTATTTTTCTGAAAACATTATATTTAGCCATAAGGATTACAAAGATACAGCCCCCTTAGGCTGAGGGCACAGTATTTGAAATACTAGACATTTACCTGCATCTGACTGACAAGAACTAACAATAAAGGGATATTTGACCTAAGGCCAAACAGAACAGCAGTGCAAATGGACACTTTCATCTCAATGGTGATTTACAAGGTTAAAAAAAATAATCAACTTTTTTTGCCTAATCTCCCATCTGACTTTGTTGCACTGAGAGGGGTGAAAGGGCAAAGGACACCACTGGCTTGGACTTTCTGTGCACTAAGGGGTACATACCCCCTTTCATTTGTATTTGTCAATTTACGCATTAAAATATCAGAGCTTAGAATCTGATATCTGTTTAGCATCTTTTTAATAACCATTATATTACTCTATACCAGCTAAATTTATGCCAATACTTTTCCAGTTTAACAACAGATGCCTTTTACTATCTTTAGGCTAAATCAGCTTCCCGGGAGAAATCACAGTAAAACAGTTATCCTAATATTTTATCTCCCAATCCATTAATATATCCCATCATAACATTTTGCATTTCTAAAGCTCCTTTCAGCCCCAAGATTTTGAAGATTATGGGCTTGATTCACCACTGTGTCACTCTGTTTTACACTGGTGTAACACGTGACATCTTATACAGCTGGTGATTAAATAAAATCATTGCTTAAAGGAAAATGAATGCCTACACTTTTATTTTTAATTGTATATATGTGTAAGTGAGAGAGAAAATGAATCCTGGGCTCATGGAAGGTGCAATACTAATTGCTGTGCAAACTAAAGTTTATCCACAGGATATGGGTAGCAGCAGTGCAAGCATGGACAATGGCAGTGCACTGACTTTACTACACTGCCTTGATATGTCTCAACCCTGACCTGGAGAGTCAACTTTTAGAAATGAGTGAGAAATACAATCCCTTTGCCCATTCAGTCTCTATACCTAGTTTCTTTTGTCTCTCTTTTGAAACTGCCAACACCATTTCCATTCAATGTCTATTGTAGAGGTAGTGGTAAGTAGCTTTATGATGTGGTCGGCCTCCCCTCGGAAAATGAATTGAGACTTTCTCATTCATTTCATAATGACTTCTGAACAGTGATCAGGTGATGACATGTATCGGTCACTACTGACTCAGACTGGATTTAAACTGCCAGCACAGAGATCAAACGTTCTATATATTTCTCATTTTCTTGAAGTGAATTTTACTATATATTTTTTTAAAATGTTTGAATTTTTAAACAATGATCAAGAAGATAATCTATGGTTACAACAATGCAGGCAACGTTCATTTTTATTGTAATATGCATAATAATATTAAACTATATCTGGACAGAAAATGTGAGAGGGACAAGTAGATTTCATTATATATGTTGGTTACTTTGAGTATTATCTATAACAACATATAGAGGCCAATATTTTCCAATACAGAAACCTAAAATCACTTGCAGGCAATAGGAGTTGGTGTGCACTCAGTGCTTTTGAAAACCAGGCTACTCATTTAGGAGCCTATGTCAGGATTTAGAATCTGATCTTGGCAAAAACTGGTGCAGACCATTCGACCTCTTTGTCAGTGTGTGGTTAGAATAGACCAAAAAGAAGCTAAAACGATCTTTAGCAGTCTCTGTTGGTTGGAATATGGAGGGTTGTTGAAGTCACTGATGTGGGGAAAGTGAGATGGCAGTTTTACAGCTGCAGTCTAAATAATAGCAGGGACTCTGTGGATGTTAAGGATATTGGTTTGTTCTTATCTTTGCTGATTGTCACAAAAACTATTAACTAGCTAATAAAAAGTGTTTTTTATCAGGAATACTCAACTTATTAGCATCAGGAAGGGCTTATTTTCCTGGCAGAGTCTATCAGTTGAGGCTTGTTAATGGTACCATAAACAAACATTTGTGCCAAGGAATGAAAGCTATAATTATCTCAAGAGATCCTGTAGGGGAATTACATGCAGAGTGACTGGAAAAAAAGAAGGATAAGTAGATAAAAGCTATTCATGTGATCTTCAAAACAAAATAGAAAAAGACAGGAGCCAGAAAAATAAATTAACGGCACAAGTATTCTTTGGTAATTCAATCAGTTTTCCTTACACACATGAAATTATTCAAAGTCCAAGAAAAGAGTCAGGAAATATCATATGCTGTTGTGACTTGAACTGGTGTTTCATTTACGGAAAGTTTTTTAACTTGAAACCTCAGGCCATAACAGCAGCAGACACTGACATATGAAAAGGAGGGTTCCAGAAATAGCCACATAGTAACATTCATCACACTCTGAATATCCCTGTAGTACCAGAAAAGTATTGTACAATGCCAGATGAACTGAGCACATTTTGTTGTATCAAGCAGGATATCAAATTTATAATTGTTGAATGAGGAATGTTTAATTGTCAACAGAAATCATATAGGAAATATTGGATGTTTTCCATCTAGGGACTAGAGGTATGCACTTTAATAGGTTACAGTAAAATTATAACATGAACTGGACTTGTTGTGGGAGAGCTCGTATGGGAGGGGAATAGAAACAACCAAACCCTTCAATAATTTACAGTACAAGAAGAGTGCCTCCACACGTCCTCTGTACAGCCTGTCCACTGAGCTACATTCACAGTAACCTGGAGAGGAGGTATTTATCTCAAAATGCAGGACTAGAGTATGAGTTGGATAGGAAGTCATAGTTCTATGAAGAATACCTACCAGCAACCTATTTATTTAAAGAAAGTGTGGTGGGGTGAGGTAGAAGAGAATGAAGAAGAGGGAAAATAAATCAACAAATAGGAATAGACAAGATAGAGAAAGGAATTGGGGGGAAATGTGAAATCATTAAATGACAATTTCTGTGTAATTTGATGAGGTCTTCAAGTTTGGACATTTAAATCTGCCAAAGAGTCTCTATTGAGCATGAGAAATACAAGAATTTGCTTCCTGTAAAAGAGGTTTTTTCATATAGGGAACAAGGATACATGATTTAAAATCATATACAAGTGATTGGATTAATATGTGGCTGGGATTTGCTTGCATGTCCCTGCCTGATCCTAAGTCTGGCTTCAACAGCATCCAGCATTCATGTTATCTACTGAGTGTGTGTAACCACTGGAGCTACAAAAAAAGGTCAGTTAAAACAGAAAAATGATAACCGCAGATCATTTTGCTGCAAAAATTGGGGCATTCCAGTCAGTTAATTTGCTTTTTTATAAGAAGTTCAGCTACCTGAATTTCCATAAACCATTTGCTCTTCCAATGAGTAGGGATATCAGATAAAAATATCCCTCTGGCATAGTTTATCCAGTGATGTTTTCTCCACTGAAACACTCTTTTGCTATACTATGTGTGAAGTAAATATATGGATATGAAATGCCAGAAGCATAATTTATATCACATTTGCTTCATCGTCAACAGTCAAAGCAGTGTACCATGCAAGCAGTCCACAAGGAAGTGTTATATTTCTTTTTCAGGATCTTCATAATTCTGAAAGGCACATCAAAATCTTCTGTAATAAGACTAAATTAGCAAATAAAGAAATGTAACCTTTTTATATTTCCTGTGCATTGGTAATTGTACATGTAAAATTGCAACAGCTGGAATTTTAATCACAAAATAAAGACCAATCCAATGTTAAACTTAGCACAATACATATAGGATTTTATGTGCTTCTTTTTACCCCTTCAGACATGGTCACAGGAGCAAAAGACTCCTTTCATATAAAGTTTTTTGTTTGAACAGAAATAAAAAAAGAAAATATTTCTATATTGGGGATGAATCTCATAGGGTCCTAAGAAGAAACTGTATATTCTGGTTTAGTAATGTCTCATTTTAAAGCAGTGTAATACCTGAAAATATTATATTATGCAGAATTTGTTTGATTTTTAGCAGTGTTTTTATAATGTTTGTATAGATTTGCAACCAAGATCTAGTAGAAGCAAGCTATAATCACCCCTTTAACTCCAATTCAGTGGTGAATGCATTGTAGGATATGGTTGACGGCTGGGGGCAATCTCTATAGGCCCAATCCTTACCTTTAAATGTGTATTACCCAGAAAATAGAATCATAGCTACTCACAGACTAAATGTTAGTCTATTTCCTCTTAATCTGAACAGGACTATTTTTTTTCAACTTTTAGCTCTAGTTTATGGAAATTAAAAGAAGTACAGCCTAACGCAAAGTGTGACAGATATGGCAATTTCCTGCAATATCCTGGGCAAACATTACTGAATTAAGTTTAAATATCTTTGGAGTTCATTATATTAAAAATGCAAATGTTTATGTATGGGATTGCATGTAATGCCTCTAGGAAGGAAATATGATTAATGTAAACCTTGGGAAGTGATATAAGCTTCAAAGAACTATTTGAAACAATGTACCCCCTACAGTTATGCAAGAACTTTTGAAGCTTCACCCCCGAGGAGACCTTTGTCTGTTGATCACCTGTTACATGAAGACCAAATTAGAGGCCCGAACTGCATAAAGGAGTGAGTCAGATTCATGGTCATGTTTGTTCTGAGCCAAACCAGTTATGAACTTGTAACTACAGAAAAAACCCTTGGTTGGGTTGGAAGGACTGTTTACCTGCTAGAATCCTTGTTGCAGTTGGGGTGAGCTCTGATTAGCTTATTAGCATGCACGTAAATTCTTTTTAATATGTTTTCTCTGTAATACTTTCACCTTGATAATAAATGTGTTTGCTTATGAAAAGCTATGGGATAACTTATACCAAAGGGCAATTACACTGTTTATAGCCTTTCAGGAGAAGGCAAAGCAGGACTTCTTAGGCAGTCTGACTTGCTGGGGAATTCCTAGTGTAGGCAGGAAACTGTGCATCCTCAAAATACCCTGGACAGTAGAGAGAGAGTCGTGGGCCTCTAGCCAAGAGAGGTAACGGCTGAGAAGCCATGAGCCTAGAGTGAGTGTCCTTGTTGGACTATACAGAAGGAATACAAGTGCAGTTGTCTTGAACTGTGACACAACCACACTAGAATTTTGTTCTTCATGATGGGCTGAATTACTGAATTTCATCCTAATTACTTTTGGAAAGATGGTCCATAATATTACTTGTCAACAATTCAACATTTTTCTTACAGAAAACATTAAATAAATGACCTGAACAGAATACAGGAATGTATTTGATCAGAGGGTGCTTATAGATGTTATAAAATACCAAAATAGCAAGAGTATTTTCTGAATGGCACTGGCAGCATCTTTGTTCCCCTTAACCACTTTGGTAAGATTGCATGCATTCTGACCTTTCATACTTGCATGTATATGTACTATAACTGTGCATAGATATCCAGCATTGTCAGATTGGCAAGTAATCTGTATGGCATTGACAAAAGCCTTATGGAGAAGTCTCATAGAGTGAACTTCCATTGACTTCAGTAGAGCCAGGATTTCACCCACAGAATTTAAAAGAGATTAAATCAACAATGTTGTATGGAAATTTTATCTAAAGTATATGGGATTTAATAGGGAACTATATGATTTATACAGATTATGAACCATCCTATTGAATTCTGTTCTAAGGATGTTATTCTTTATTAAATTCTATAAGATGATTAAAAAAGTGGAAAGCTGAGTATTTACTCAGTTTTATAGGATTTTTCCACTGAGAAAGGACCTCCTAAATTTTCAGCTGGCCCAGCTTAAGGAATGGGTTTGACTCACCGCCACATATTGCAATTTGAGAAATCTTCAGAAAGATGCCTCTTTTGTGATCTTATGATAATGAAATTGTATGTTATCTGATATCACTGTTATCAAAGTGTAATAAAATGGCAAACAAAACACCTCCATTAGTATGTCCTGGTTACTGTAAAGGACTGAATCCTACAGTTTGTTCCATATACAAATAATTATGCTTGAATTTGGTACCAACACTCTGCTCTGAGTGACTGGACCCACGACTCACACTGCATCTCCATATTCCACACTGAGGAAAGTGAATTTCAGTACTGAAAAGATGAAGCAACTAAGTCACCAAACTTTCTACAATTTAGTGAAACCTATAGTGAAATAACATTAAACCCCATACAAATGTCTTTAAAAGATTATGTAATGCATATATAATAGATTCATAGAAAGCATATATAATAGATTCATAAATGGTTATGTTTTAATATTTATGTTAATGAATATATTTAACTATAAAATAGCCATTACATTTACTGTTTCAATCCCTAGTAAAAATATTTTTCATTAATAAACTTTGGCAGATTTTTTCTGATATCCTATTGATTAAAATGTTCACATTGTCATAGAACAGACATATACTACTGTCATTTCAAGGGAGCACTAATGTGTGTACTTTGTAGAGAAGGCAACATACACTGCAACAACAGAGTCTTGTTGTTACTTGGAAAGAACTGGTGAAAGACATAGGGAAAAGTAGCTGGTAGACTAGAAAAAATCTATAGATCTCTCCCCACCTGTCCCCTGGATGTCCCACCACCATTGGAGAAAACACCCAGTACTGGGGAGTGAAGCCAGTTCATCCTCAGTCTCCCATTGGGTTAAGAACCAAGTGGTGTCAATGCCCCATTGGGTTAAGAACCAAGTGGTGTCAATGCCCTCTTGCCAAGCAAGGGGAGTCTTCTTCCCAACTCTTCCAACTGTACAGGACCTTGTTTCTAGTCTGAGAATGGCAGACAAGACCCTTGAGCTTGCCCTAGCCACAAAGCCTGCCCCTGAAGGCAAACACTTACCCTCAGCTCTAAAAAAATCCGAACAAACCCATAACCTACCATTCCAATTCTGGTATGCCCCCATGATCCCCAAAATGCCGCCCCCCAAGGCTTCTTCACCCAGAAGAAAAGTCTCAATGTCCCTTCACTTGAAGACTGATTTCACCAAGAGGAGAGAGCTCTTCCCCAATTTGGGGGGGGAGCAGAAGAAAAAAACTTCACAACCATATATGAAATCAGGATTTAAAAAAAAGGACTGACTCCTCAGCTTGACAGGTTTTTGGGAAAAGAAAACAGCTACAGAGCTATATTATTGTTAATACTCTGTTTTCCCTTTACCCGCACTTAGCCTTTCTAAAACTGTACCTTGTCCAAAGCAGGGCTCAGCTTACACATACACACAAATCATACAATGAGATTGCGTTGCAGGACATGCATTCTGCACTTTTCTTTTTGGTTCTATTCTGTTGACTCCCAGGTTTGCGTTTGTGTCATATCTTTGTTCAAAAATTAGTTGAACTACTGATGGTATTGGGAGCATTCTCTAGGTTTATCTTAGCAAATGAGAGCAAAGAAATCCAATATAAAAATGTTTTTCTGGTCATTTCTGTAACAACAATAACAATTATAAACGTGAACCACTCTACTCTGATTGCCTCGTGGTTTTTTACATTAGCCTATAACTTTTTTTTATTAGATTTTACATATTTGAAATATAAAGAAATAAATATTTTATAAATGGCACAAAATCTTGTAGGAATAGATTACAAAGTGTACGTGCTACATTGAAGTGGAAATTCTATTTAGTACCATTTATTTATATCATATTGGGCTTCCTCACATGGCAATGCACACTAGAAGTGTATGATTTCCAAAGCACACCAAAATGTTGTACACTAACTGACCTGTGTAGGCCCTGGTAGCATCCATTAAAAGTTTCCTAGTGTGCATTAACATTAATGCTTACTAGGGCTTTATAGTGTGCACAGCAGGACCTCCATGGGCCAGTTAGTGCACAACACTTCAGTACACATTGGAATTCACACCCTTCTTGTGTACATTGCTATGCTCTGTAGACAAGCCCATAGATTTTGTATTTATTATCATTTATTGCTTATATTACACCAACACCCAGAAGCCCTGACCAAAGATCAAAGCCTCCTTCTGCTAGGCACTGGACAAATACATAAATAAGACCATCCAGATACAGCAGACTCACAGTTTAGGATAACGACAAGAAGCAGAGCAATCCCAGCCCAACACCTGTCAAGCAACTGTCAGTTGGTATATTTACTTTTCAAACCAAATGGAGCACAAGAAAGAAGGGAGAAAGAGAAAAAAGGAAAGAAATGGTACAAAAGGAACAAAATAAAAAAGATAAAGAACACCTCCCTGCTCCTCTCTCTTCTACTATTCCAGTCCGTGAATGGACTACTTCCACTGCTAATTCTATAGTGGTGCTGGCAAAATAAGCAAAATGTCCCTTGAGGAGGTGGACTAGTGAGAGGGCGAATCACTCAGAACTTTCAAACATGCTTCACTATGTTTTTTCCTGGAAATTTGGAATGGTTTGGTTACGGCTGCTTTCTTGCCCTCATCACAGTTTCCAATGTGGAAGTTCTTCTTAGGACTGAGAGGTGTATTTCCCTTTCACCACACTGCTAAGGTGAGACAAGGTGAGTCTACTTGTAAGGTACAACCCAGAAACCTGCTCCCAACCCACCCAGCATCAAATCTTCATGAGTGACCTGCTCCTTTCAGTATGAAGTGGTAAACTAGGCCTGCTCATCTCATTGCTTCAAAAGGTAAAAATCACTCTTCAGCTTTCCCACAGCTTCCACCTTTCCTACAGACAGTATTAGAGCTTTTAGAATGCACAATGACCTGCCTTCCTTCCTTGCTAATTTAGCTGAGAGACAGTCTGTACCATTTTATTCCAGTACATAGAGACATATTAGCAAATGCAGTCTGAGTGGACCAGTTAATTTGTAATAACTCCAAAAAGTAATCATGTTTAATCCTTAGCTACCAGGCTAAAACTCTCACAGCATCTCAAAGGAAAAGCACCCAATGTATCTTTCCATCTGCCACTTCTGTTCATTGTTCCCACATTCTTTGCCTGATCTCAGCCACTATTACATCTGAATTTGCTTAGAAGCAATTTCTTCACTACCCTTCAGTAGCTTTGCTTTATTTTTCTAATGCATGAGCTTTGCTACTCTTCCTAGTTTCAGTCAAAATGAACAGTGTGTGCAAATTTTGTTTTTCTTGAGGCAGGGAAAATCAAAAGAACATATTATCAGAAATTGCAATGCTGTGGACAGATTCTCAACTGGTATAAATGATTACAGGAGCTATGACAATTTATACCAGCTGAGGAGCTGCCAATATCCTGAAAGAATATCTCCATATCAAGATCCTAAACAGTTGGCCATCTCCTGTAAAAGAAAACCTTAAATCCAAAAAGTGTATATTGATTTTAAAGGAAAAGATATTATTTGACCCTGCTCCCCTGATTTTGTCCTTCTTAACTTTTATGCTGTTCTCCTAGATATTATTGTATGAAGAACCCTTGTGATGCTTTATAGCACATTACTCCACACTCTTTTGGTTTCTGGAGTCAAATTCGAAATAAAGACCAACAAAACTTCAAACAACATAATCCTCCCTAGGAAGGGCTGTTAGCATTCAAAGTTGACATTACATCAACAGCAAAGGTTAAATTCTATAACGCATTCTTTGAATGCAGTAACAAAAGCTCTATTATATCCTTTGATCACTTGAGCTCACCTGTAGGAAATGTTACACCTTTTTATTAAACTGGTGAATTGTCTTTGCTGTACAAACTGGAGACATTCTTGACAGGCTTAAAGTCATTAACACCTCTGAGGAATGCACAGCAGAGCCTATAACATTATCTCATGCCTCTGCATGTTAGTACAATAATTCTGTAGTTTCCCAAAGTCTTAGGCATGCTTTCCTCTTGATATTTGTGTAGCAGATTTATTGAAATGAGTGAAAGAATAGTAGGTTGGTAAAATTCACCATGACACAGATGTGCACATATTTGATGTCTACAGAGAAAGAGCCCTTGCCTTGAATTAGCAAATGTGTTGGATTAGTATGAAACATTCATCAACAATTGTCAAAATAAAAATATACATTTCTTTTCAATGTCTAGCCAGAAGATTTGTAACAACCCCTTTACCACCACTGCCTACACAATCCCTTTCACATATAGATACATATTTTTTCTCAGACGGCACACACAACCACTATCTATCTATCTATCTATCTATCTATCTATCTATCTATCTATCTACAGTCAACAGGTTCTGACTCATGGCATAGCTGGATCCCCTGGTCACACATCCCCCACCCTCCTTCTCTTTCTCCTCCTCCTCCTCAGCAGGGGTCTGTGTCTCAGGATCTTCGGCAGAATTCACGGTGGTCTGTTAGGTGCTGATGTGTTCTTCGCAAAGTATGGCATGCACCTCTTCGTAAAAATGGCAGATCTGTGGATTAACACCAGATTGACTATTGGACTCCTTGGCTTTATGGCCTGTTTGATTTCAAAGTTCCTTCATTTTCATTTGGCACTGCTGCTGATCCCTATCTTACCCCTTTTCCTGCATCCCCTGTGCAGTCTGCTCGTAAACATCCACATTTCTACAACTGGCCCATACCTGTGCCTACACAGCCTCTTCTCCTCTGGTGATCCAATATCTCCCATCTACTCTACGCTGGAGTGTGTCTAGAGCATAGTCAGCATGGTCAACTGGGCAGTTGCACACAACAATGGAGAGCTGCTAGGGTACTTGCCAAACTGGGCAATTAGAAAAGGGCATTTCAAAAATGAGTGGGCAGTGGAGTTCACAAATGTCACCAGAACAGTCAGTGTTAGGTATTGTGGGACAGCTGCCAGAGGACTGTTAGGGCTGACATAGGTAATGCAGTGTTACACTTGCACTGCATCAACCTTAATACATAGACCATGATTCTAAGCTGTTTAGGGAGGTGGTATTATTGTGTCACCATAATGGGGCACTCACATCACTTGGAGACAAATTTCAGTGTAGACACATGCACAATTAGGTTGACACAAGGCGTGTTATGTCAACCCAACTTTGTAGCGTAGACCAGGCTTTAGCTTTAGCAGATCAATTACTTTTCCTTCTTTCCTTTATTTCTTTGCAAAGCTTACTTTTTTCATTCTTAAACAACATTGCTATGAAAGACTGGCATTCCTATGTGTATGCACTTTCTTCGACGTATAAAGGAATAGAGTTTGATTTCCTCATCTTCTGACATTACATCCTATATATTATTTCTCATAGGTGATACAGCTCTTGAACATTTCCAAGACTCCTTTGCCCTCCATTTTAGAGAGATCTGTTGCTGAATAAGAACAAATTTTCTTAAAAGGCAGTCTACCAACCCACTTACATGCATACATAGCAGAAATAAGAATTGTAACATATCAGAGAATACTGTGAGGTATTGAGAACTTTCAGTTCCCAGTTTAACAGGAGCTGAAAACTATACCACATAGCACTATCGAGTTCTAACACTGGACTATTTTAAAATGAACATTTGGAAATTAATTCACACTCTACATTCAATTTAGTTGCAACCCTAATACAGTTAACAGTGAGTAATTCTCAAGAGTGGTTTTAATATTCTTTCTCATTTGACAAATGTGTTTCTTATAGACCTTTTACTTCTTTAGGCTGAGAATCTTGGCCCATCCAGAGATAATTTTGTTCAGTGAAGTGCTGCATTGAGCTTCTGGATCTTAATCCTGTTGTCTGTGTTAGTCTTTCTAATGATTACACAGGTTGATTGCCTCTGAGGGAGGTGGAGAATAATGAGGTGGAGGGAAGGGAGAAGTCTGTATAGTTCCCTTTAGCTTTGATTACAGGAAAAACAAGATAGTGTCATGTTGGTTGAGTTCAGGAGGGAGGAAGACATGCTTTTGGAATAATTCTGTACAATCAAGAGATTAGAAGGATTAAATGTAACCAAGCCTTTCCTAAAACAGAAGGATGAACAATATGGCTTTCAGAAGGGAACAATTGACTCATCTTAATTGTTTCTGAGACAGCAGGTTAGTTCAGTTAGAATCCCAGAAAGCACCAGGAAATATTCCCTGTACCTATGCTCCCATTAAACATGGGGTAGGTTTAAAGTACCTGTGCCTATCTTAGCAGGTTAGCTGAAGTGTTTTGAAATTAATTTATTTACTTTGAAGACTTGGGTAACAAACTTTGACTCAGTCATTGCCTGTAGTTTTCTGGTACAGAAGAATAACAGTGAATAAATAACTGCCTCAAATTTCAGTTTTCATTGAGGGCCCTTTTTGTTACCTTTTTGTTGTTTTATTTTGTTGCACAGCATTTTTATTGTGGGTCATTTTACATTCACAAAATTTTGCTTTTTTCTGAAATTTTGTGAAATTGGTTTTCATATCATGAAAAACTGGAAATATATGCATATGTGTTCATTGTCAAAAATGGGCTTGGTGTGGTTCACAATTTTGCCCATTTTTGAAGGAATATTATCCCTTCTCAAGTTAACAAATCAACTTTTAGAAAGAAATTTCATGAAAATAGTTCATCATTATTTTGCAACAAAATGTGAAAACACCCAAACTCCAAATGTTTTCAATTTCTTTGTGCAGAATTCAGTAGTATAAGCAACCTATTGGAGACTGGACTCTGGGCCAGATTCACTCTCCCTGGAGCTGGAATGGGCACCTTTATGCATTAACAAGAGCTCAAGCCCTGGAGAGAGTTTTTATACTGAGGGAAAGCAGGCAGTGTTGCCATGAACACCATGCATACAGGAAGTTCTACAGTTTGGGGGCAAATTTAAGTTTATATCAGCAGCACCATAGGAGCCCTGAAAGAGAAATACTGCCTAAGAAATGTGCTAAATCTATATGTCCACCAACTGCCTCGTCCATGTCCTCTCTGAACTGTGCTGATCCCTTTTGAGTCCCACTGCAGTACCTCATAAAAGGATAGCCCTATTTTGCACTCCGATCCACACTGTCCAGCAAGTATGGCTACATGCATACTACACTATCCTAGGTGTGATCCCCTGCATGCTCAGGAGGACCAGAAGATGTTGTGTCCCACTCCCAACCCACAGCTGTGGGCTATCAGGAAGAACTGGATACTTACTAATAGGACTGGCCAGGAAACAAGAATTCGGTTTTCCAAACAATATTGAGTTTTTCACTGTTTTTTTGACTTTTTGAAAATTTTCATGAAAAAAAAACCCCAAAACAAACAGTAATCCCCCCTACAATAGCCTAACAGTTAGGCCACAGTGTTAGTCTCTGAAAGACAGATGTTGAAGTCCCTATTCTACCTGATTTAGAGCTAGGTTTTGAACCAGGGTTTCCCATAATTCTGTTGAATGACATAACCATTAGGCTACAGAGTCAGTCCCTCCCAGGCTCTCCTGTTGGAGCTATTTCATTTTACTTGAGTGTCCACACTGCATTATAAACATGGGTTTACAGTAGCTGGATCCCAGTCTCACAGGTGCAGGATGGGGCTAACACATACATACTACACTATGCAGATTTTCTGACTCAGGTCTGAAGTTTGACCTGTGTCCACACTGTAATACAGGCCTTCCACCAATAACAAAACCAGAGAGCAGTCAGGCATCATTGTTCTTTTATTAGTCACCAAGGTTTCTTCAACTCACAATGCAGCATAAAATGACAGATGGGGATAGAGGTTTGTTCTTAGCAGCAGAACTGAGGTGTCTTAATTTACGTACAGGACTATGGTGATAGGTGCATCACATCTCGGAAAATACATGATTGATAAGGTAGTGCTCCACAGGGGGATTATATTTTATTATATTTTATTAATAGGTTATTTTTGGCTTCCAAGTTCCCCCATATTTGTGTAGACTTTGATTATTTCAAAGCATTTGCTCAGTGCCCTTAGTATTCAGTAACTGGAATTTGGGGATTCCTTTGAAACATTATTCATCACAAGCCTAAACTAGAAAGTCATGGCATTTTTTTAAAAAATAGCACGTTGCCTTAGGCTTGTTTTAGACTACTATCAGCTCAGTCTGTTTTACTTGTAATAGTTCCCTCATTGAACTTATGACTAAATAATAATAAAATATTAACAAATAGTTTTGCATGTGAGGACCCCCAGAGACAGAACAAGAAAGTAAAATCTGTTGGTGTGATATTTGTTTTGCTGTTAAACATGGATGTGTGGGAGTGGAACCTTTATTTTTGCTCCTGTAATTGTTCATCATTTTGGTTTTGGTATCAAAAAACGATGCTGTAGGCAGCAGCACAGCGCTCCTCTTCAGTCCTGTAAGCAAAAGATAGGACTATGTTTCTCACACTTCAGAGAGAGTTTGGTTTCTATTGGTGACTGTTACATCTGAACTCTTACTCTGAACCCCCACTGGTTACCCCAAGCCCCTTCTGCTTCCCCTCTGATCTTCCCAGAGTTTGCTGCCCCATGTACTGCACACTTTCTGATTCCCTCAGCCCTACGCTGCATCCCCACTCTGGTATTCCCTGAGTACCATGCTGAAACCCAGTGACAGCCCCAGCCTGCACCCACTCTGACATCCCAGCCCCAGGATGGCTCTCCAGCCCCTATGGCTGCCAAAGTCTTTTTAGCTACTTGAGTGACATCTTCCATAGAAGAGAACAACCATTTGACTACCTATACCAAGCAGCACGTGAATAGAGGGGAAACTATACAGGATCTGTCAGTTCCTGCAAGAGACTCCTGGAAAATCACTCCCTAAAATACTGCTGGAGGAGTTCCGCAGAAGATGCAGTTATACTCCTGGCTCAAAATGACCCTAAAATGCAAAAATAAACTCAGTCAAAGCTACAGGAATTTACCTGATTATATGTCAAAACAATTTCCCTTCAATTTCAAGGTAGAGCCAGATACTGGCCCAGCTGATAGATCAGTGGATCTAATCTATATAATTTATTTGTATTGCAATAGTATCTAGAGGAACCACCTGAGATCAGGACCTCATTGTGTTAGACTCTGTCCAAACATGTAGTAAGAAACAATCCTTGCCCTCAAGAGTTTACAGACTAAATAGAGAAGACAAACAAATGTTAAGAGGAAAGAAATATTTGATATCCCCCAAACTGGAGCTACAGTTTGTTCAAAAGATCCAGGAATTTCAGCAAACACTTCAGTAAGCTTAGCTGTACTTTGAGTTTGTAACAAAACAAAGCCAGGTGATTTTTGCATAGCTTTCAATTTCATAACAGAAACTTCAGGTCTAGTCCTCGTACAATTTTATTGTACAATGTACGTCTTAAAAAGATACAAAAGGATCTGCTCAGAGATCCCTGAATGTTTCATTCAAACTAAACTCTGAGATAAGTTGTTTCATTTAAAAAAATTACAAAAGGTTTGGGTTTTTTTAATCTCCAGTGTGATGTCACATGAATGTCCAAATTTATGGGTGAACCTTCATGGATTCAGAAAGAAAGAAAGAAAGAAAGAAAGAAAGAAAGAAATCTTTCAGTTTAAAATTTGCTGCGCAATTTGCGGTCTGTGAAGCAAACCACCTGCAAAAAATCCTTTAAAGTCTTCATTTTAAAATATTTGACAATATTAGATAATGAGTATGATCATCCAGAGATTCCTGCTTGTCCTAGTGCCATGGTCCTCATCCTCACAAGTTATTTACATCTGCATAATTTACTCTCTGATTGTGTATCCTGGTGCCTTTTTAATGCTGACACCAATAGATTCCACACTGTGGCCTCCCTTGGCACTACAGTGGCGATATGAGTCACTTTACAAGTGGCATGTTATCTCCTGATAATTGTATAATTAACTTACTGTGTAATTATCATTGTTTCCAGTAAAGCTGCTATGTAATTTGCACCTTGTTCCCAGAAAATAGCATATGTTGTTTTTAGAACTGAGCAAACCTTATGGTTTTGAAGGCTTGTGACTATTACAAACCACTTTTATGATCTGTAGAGTTTGCAAAGCTAACTTGCCTTGTGGTGGGATATGGGTAGGAGTTAACTCAGCATGAAGGGGAACATGTGTTGATCCCCGCAAGAGGGTGATGGAGCTCCCTACTTCGTTCCACGCTCCACATCCAAACCCAGGGTATTTTCTTGAAGGAATAAGCAATTATTTAAAATAGATTCTAGGTACATGGATGTCTGTAATATATGCTAGGCTAGGGAGAAGACCCTCTACAGAGAGAGCGAGCACTATGCATACCACAATATATTAATTTTTCCATTAGATTTTTTTTCCCTCAGCTCTGCCTCTTTTTTACACATTAAAGTCTTGGTGTATTTGTTTTTCACACCTCCTGATCTCTGCTTATATTTTTACTCTATTTACGTTAGTGGAGTTGTTTCTCTCAAACCAGTCTGCTCCTTTGTACAGTCTTTACAAAATGAAATGAAATACCCAGTATCATTTTAGTCTAAGTTGAACTTTCAAACCAGGGCCGCCTGGGGGGGGGGGCAAGTGGGGCAATTTGCCCCAGTCCACGGGACCCACGGGGCCCCCACAAGAGTTTTTCGGGGCCCCTGGAGCAGGGTCCTTCACTCGCTCTGGGGGCCCCGGAAAACTCTCGTGGGCCCCGGGCCCCTGGAGCTTCTTCTGCTCCTGGTCTTCGGCGGTGGGGGGTGCTTCCACTCCAGGACCCGCTGCCGAAGTGCCCCGAAGACCCACAGTGGGGGGTCCGTCCGCCCTGGGACCCGCCGCCAAAGTGCTGGGTCTTCGGCAGCAATTCAGCGGCAGGGGCCCCCCGCCACTGAAGACCCCAGGCCCTCTGAATCCTCTGGGCGGCCCTGTTTCAAACACAGGACTTTCATGTCAGTTTGAATTGAAGCAAAACTAGTTTGACCATCCCAAGTTATTTTATAGTACAGTTATTTTACAGTGACTTGTCTGTCCAATTTTGTGCTGAAAGTTTATCAGTTTCAACTAAAATGGAGTTTCTCATTTCCTCAAAACATTTAGGGAAAACAAAACAGAGCGGGAACAAAACAAAACAAGCTGCCAGTAGGGAAGAAAAATGAAGGATGCACTAGTTGTTCCCATTGGGACTACTGGTGCTGGCTTTCCAGTTAAGAAGCTCACCAGTGGTGGCATATGTCATTTTACAGCTTCCATGAAAGAACTTCTTCATGTGTAATTTAAAAAATGGAACACTTAATTTAAACAGAATATACATTAAAGTTTTTTTTTCTTTCGCCTTATGCGGCAATTGTCAAACCTAAATCAGATATGAAATCTAAGCTTGTTCTTGTGGGAGAAAATCCATTCATAGTCAATGTTTAATGTTACGTGGCTTTCCATACAATGTTTGCAGTAACACTTTTATCTGATGATGTCCTGGGCAGAAACGGAGACTCACCTACCAGGGATTCAATCTTCACCTCACAGGACACATATAACTCTCAGTAAAGTCTAGAAAATATACTTTTATTCTAAATCAGCCACCTGAACTTTGTTATCTTGCTGAATCACTTACTATTGCTGTGTATCATTTTGATACCTTTAGTAGAGAAAATACCCCAGGCAAATATATCCCCAGTAGACTCATCATGTATGGTGCAATCATACATCTAACTAACAAAAACTTTTTTAAAGTTATGGCTCCCTTCTGTCTCTCCAGAATTGCTGATCTGTATTATATATTCCTGTGTGATTTATTTTTTAACCTCTTAGTGAAATGTAATACAACGTATTCCAGTCTAGCTCCTAAAAACTGCAGCTCACATGATAACTGTGGGCGCATTAATCTTTTAACCCCTTGAGGCACACCTAACATCAATTACACAGTGCTGTTGCCCAGAGGTGAGATATGTGAGCTGGAACCGAAGACAGGCTACAACAGTGGCATCTCACACAGGGATCATGAACAATCAATCTTCTTCAGGGTATGGGGGCAGAATGACTTCAGAAGGCCATCAGTGGGTAATACAGTATTTGAGTGTATTTGCAGCTAACACTAACTTGTCGCACAAACAAGAGCTTGCAAATCATCGTGAACCTCCTGACCCCCTGCAATCTGCTGCTGAAGCACACAGGCTATTAAATAGCATTGTAAGCTCCATACAAAGGAAGCTGAAAAAAGATTTCTATGTCTGTCCTGTTTTTTTTTTTTCAGTGCATCTAGCTTAGTAGGAGGATGGAAAGTAAATAGTGCCACTGAGATTAAGAGCAAACACTGGCTTTTCTTAAAGAAATGCCTGTCCTCAGTAAAAAGAATATTTCAATTGAAATGTCACCACATGAGATCCCTGGAACTAGAAATTTCAAATGGTATAAAATAATAATAATAAGTAGGTTTAGCAACTTTTTTTTTTGCTACATAATAAAAGATTAGTGGAAACAATGTTATAAAGACTTATAGAAATGCCAACCTTGTGCATACAATATTTTGGAAGAAAGGATAAGAATAGCTTCCCTGATTAAGAAAGGAGAATTTCAAAATAATCTGAAGTGAATTTATAAACTCCAGTGGGTTTAATTGGAGGACATGCTGGTAAACACCTAAATTTAAGGTTGTCTGACACTTCCTGTTATCAGACCCTGTTTTCAGTCTCTTATATCATTGATGTATGCCCTTGGAGCAGAGACTGCAAATTTGGTGGCGGGGGGCAGGGTACCTATGTGTCAGGGATGTGCCTTTTGCTGGCATGGGGGGCGGGGAGGGGAATGTGCAAATTTAGCCTATTTTTCAGCCTTTGAAAAGTCTCAGGTTGCACATGTTCAGTAGAGACTTTTTAAGAATTCACAGCTAATTTTTCCAAAGATTCCATCTGCACTGAGCATGCTACACCCTGGGGATGCAGGACCTGGGCAGGACTTTCCCTGCAAATGCTGCTCCAAGCTGCCAGGGACAATTATAGCACCTGGCACCAGAACAGTGAGTGGGAAGTCTGTGCTATATCTGGCTATGATGTCAATGTTCCCCCGGCTTGCACCCAAGAAGCATGGAGGAGGAAACATCCTGACATAAATACTGAAAGGACAAGAGACGGACCTCTGGTGGGGGAAAGGAGGGGCTAAGAAGGACAGGAGCAGGAAACAGATTGGGAAAAGAATCCTGGGGTGGGAGCCTGAAATTGGGATATGGAGGAGGAGACTGGAACTGGCTTCACAAGGAGACAGGGACTAGGATCCAGTAGTGTGGAGAAATGAGGCTGAGGGGAGCCAGTGGGTGAGGGGAGGAAAGACAGATCAGATTTCAATTCAGGGTGCAAAGCAACCGGGACTTTCTGGGCAAGGAGCTTGGTACAAGGATTTGGGAAGGAAGACTGAATTGGGGAGTGGAAACAGAAGACTGGGAATGGCTGGGCAAGGAGACTGTGGCAAGGAGTGTGTTGCTAGAGGGGAGTAGGATGTGGGACGAAGAGGGAGGGAAAGGTCTGACAGGGAAACTAAGACTGGTTGGGCAAGGTGACTGGACTGTTATGGGGAGCCAAGGAGCATAAAGATTGTGATGAGAAAATGCAGGGGTGGGGTACAGTGGATGAGGATCTGCTGTATGAATTTTAATGGAATAAATGGGCACAAAAATAAAAAGTGTTAACAAAACCCAGTCAATTGTCCAGCATTAAACAGTTTTTAACAGGGCTTGGTATACAAAGACCTCAGCCTGCTTAGTACCCTGGCAAAAAACCATTAAAAATCTTTTAAACACATTATTAAAAATACAGAAAAAGTATACAGTATTTTGAAATATAAAGTATTAAGTAAGACTTTTGTTTTAGCAACATCCTTTGTCCCCTTTTGCTTTAGATGGAGAGAGTTTTTAAAAGAAAATAAACCCTAGTCTGCCCGTCTTTCAGATGGTATCAAAGATGGTAATAACTGTCCTTTTGTGGAGCTGTTGTTATTGCTGTTGTTGTTAAAGTCCAATCCCGTATCCTAAGAAGACAAAACAAGACAAAGATGCACAAAAAAAGGAGAGAAAAGAATAGCAAAATGCAGTTTCTGTCTCTGGTGTTGACTTTCACTTATAGAATCATAGAAGATTATGGTTGGAAGAGACCTCAGGAGGTCATATAATCCAACCCCTTACTCAAAGCAGGACCAACACCAACTAAATCATCCCAGCCAGAGCTTTGTCATGCCGGGCCTTAAAAACCTCTAAGGATGGAGATTCCACCACCTCCCTAGGTAACCCATTCCAGTGCTTCACCACCCTCCTAGTGAAATAGTTGTTCCTAATATCCAACCTAGACCTCTCCCACTGCAACTTGAGACCATTGCTTCTTGTTCTGTCATCTGCCACCACTGAGGACAGCCTAGCTCCATCCTCTTTGGAACTATATCATGTTTCAATATGGTTGTAAGTACATTAAAAGTAGTGAGACCCTCTTGGCTTGGGAGGGGGTTCACAAACAAGGATTTAAACAATTTACAGTAAAAAGAATCCCTGCTAGAGCTGAGTGTACTCTCGTCCACAAGTGAATGCATCCCATCGATCTTTCTGCAGCCGATCACGCTGCCACTACTGCAGTGAGTAAAATGCACAGCCATAAATATCCCAGAGGTGATGTCTGATCCCTGTGAAAGTAAGTAGCCTTTCTGTCTATACTCACAGGGAACATATATTTTCCCCTCACCTATATAGGAGGGAGTCCCCAACAACCACCACCCATCTCCTCCTCTTGGGAGTGGTGGTCATGGAACTCATATTCCTAGGACAATGCATCCCACGCCTTCCAGTTGAAGGGGTCTCCCTCTGTTCTCTTCCCTCAGATAACTCTTCCAAACCATTCTCCACCATAGAACCTGTGAAGAGAGCCTGAAAATGGTTTCTCACCTGTATCTGCATTGGGGGTACATGGATTCTCCTCTTCTTCTGGAGGTAACATGCTGCCAGTTTTCTTCCCTGTTATGCACTGCCTTCTCTGATTCTTCGGCATGCTGTTCCTGCAGTACCAAAAGTAGGACCTCTCTATTTTCTCTGATGTGATGCAGGGTTGATACTTGGGTCTCTAGTCCTTTAACCTTCTCTTCTAATATAGAAACCAGCCTGCACTTCATACAGACGAGGAAGCTTCTATTATCTGGGAGAAAGACTGTCAAGGCTGATTCCCCACTCTGGCAAAAGGTAGGGGCCCACAAGGATTCTAAAAATTAATACTGGCCACTCCAGGCTGGTATTAAACTCCCAAGGTCACAGCTTTTCTCTGACCTTGGATGGGTAGATGCTGCCACCACTCAAGTGCAAAAACCCCTTTGAGAACCCAGGAAGGTGCACTTGGGAATTCCTTCCTGTGAGGTACCCTCATGCCCTTTCACCCCCCTCTCTGGGGCAGAGCTGAGAAAGAAAACAAAGGAAATCAGCTGTTGCCACCAGGTAATTAAACAACATATGAACAAACCTCTTAGGACACAAAATCCAATTTTGTTTTTTTAAAATGGCAAATTTTATTAAAAACAAAAAGAAAGAAATACATTTAAAAACTCAGGCTATTGATAGATTTAAAAAACCCACTTACAAAATTAAGCAACAAGAATAACCTTCTTGAGGTTCAGCTTAAAGGTTACAAGCAAAACAAAAGCATTTGAGTTAGCACAGAGAAATCCACAAGCCATAAAGAAATAAAAGAAATAAACCTAATTGTGTCTTCCTAGACATTTCCTATACTTACATATCTGGGGTTTTACATGAGTAGTTTCTAGGTACGATCTGATGATTTTTCATACCTGGCCCAAACTCTTACAGCATAGCTGCACTGTCCCCCTCTCTCCAGAGAACAACACAGACAGATAAAGGGGAAGTTTTTTTTCCAATTTTAAAAAGTTCTAGCCTTCCCATTGGCTCTTTTGGTCAGATGCCCACTCCCTTCCTTTTACCTATGCAGGGAGACGTTTTAACCCTTTACAGGTAAATCAAGTAGAGAACAACTACTAAGAGGGATTTTATAGCTAACCGGCTGGCTGGATGTCCATAAAAGGGAGCTACCTCCTCTTTCATTTATCACAAAGACAAACACGGCACATCCTGTGCAGATCACAACAGCTGATAGCTCACTATCCATAATGTCTTCCTTCTAAGAGCCTCTTCAGATGTTGTATTTACTGCTAACAGAAGCCTGAAGGGCAAAAAATCTCTGCTGGAACTCCCAACAACTCCCTCAGTTCACCACTCATTCAGTTCGCAAGTGGCTGCTTTTTATAAGGCTGCTGGCTCGAAGCTGTTGGCCTGGCTCAAAGCTTTCTCTCCAATCAACCACTCAAGGCCCACCTGGAACAAAATACTCCCAATTCATGCTTTTCAAACAAACAAACATACTTGCAACCTTACTGCTGGAAAAGCACAAGCGTGGCACACAGTCACTCCATGGCACTCAGATGGAAATCAGTCACTCCAAGACCCAGCATTAGGCTATTTAGGGTATTGCTTTTAGTTGCCTCTTTGGCCACAGGCTTACAGCAGTGTTGCAAAATATACTGTCTTGGGCACTGTACCTATTGGGTTCCAGGAAGTGGGTGGGCGAAAGCTGGCCCTCTAAGAGGGCTGAGGGCCAGAGGCTGAGGCAGATTCTCTCTTTAGCTTTTAGAGAGAGAAGAACCTGGCTGCCTGGGAGAGAAGGGTACCTGAGGTGGAGCAGTGCTGGGGAAGGGCAAAGGGAGCTGCGGAGCTCCAGCCTAGAAAAACTCCAGGCTGCAGGCCTTGAAAGGGGCCTATAAAAAGATACCGGGGCTGCAGAGGAGCAGCCCAGAGCTAGGCAAAGGCAGCAGGTCCCAACCCCCTTGCTGATGATGGGTGGTTTATAGACTGTAGTCTGCCCCAGGGAGCAGGGGCTAGATGAAGACTGGCAGTAGCCACTGAGGTAATGTGGGTTTAGACGGTTGGGAGTTCCCCAGGGAGGGGAGACCCAGATTGTGGGTTACTGCTGGGGGCAGAACCCTGATGTAAAAGGGGCACTGGGGTCCAGGAGGGACATGGGGGCCAGCGGCAGGCGAGACACTGGCCTGCAGAGGTGCTCCGGGTTGGAAGAGCTAATTCCTGAGACAACCAGCAGGAGGCGCCATGCAGGTGAGTCTCATAAACCAGACTCATAAGATGGAAGGAAAAAGAGAGGTATAGCAAAGAGAAGAAATAAGGTAGATAAGGAAAGTACACATGGGTGAGGAAGGGTATGAAATCTCACATCCCAGCTAGTGTTCAGGATTTTCCCTGAGACAATGGAGATGGCCTAATCATTTGAGTCCCTCTCTCTGGTTTGTTATGGTCAGGACATCCCTCAGGATTAGGCTAAAAAAGGTCCAGAGTCCCAAGAGATGGTGGGGTGGCAGCCATCTTCCCCTTCCCTTATCAGTCAGTCAGCATTTGCACCCCTTCTTTGAGTCTAGTGCAGTGTCACAGTAGCCAGCTTTCCCCCAAAGTCTTTTTTCAAAGACCCCAAGAGGAGTACATTGAATAGCCCACCTAGTCATTATTTTGTCCACTAATTAGGCCTAATCTCCAACACATCAATTGATTTTCAGTCTCACAGCTTTTGTTTGCCAGACATGATCTTAACACAATCCTTGTATTATATCAGTAGACCTTTTTGTTTGGATTAATTCAGTCTCTTTCTCTTTTTTGCACCTTTTTGCCACCAACATTTGTTGTTATAGATCAGGGGTAGGCAACCTATAGCACGGGTGCCGAAGTCGGCACGCGAGGTGATTTTCAGTGGCACTCACACTGCCCAGGTCCTGGCCACCAGTCCGGGGGGCTCTGCATTTTAATTTAATTTTAAATTAAGCTTCTTAAACATTTTAAAAGCCTTATTTACTTTACATACAAAAATAGTTTAGTTATATATTATAGACTTAGAGAAAGAGATCTTCTAAAAATGTTAAAATGTATTACTGGCACGTGAAGCCTTAAATTAGAGAGACTAAATGAAGACTCGGCACACCACTTCTGAAAGGTTGCCTACCCCTGTTATAGATTATTGTGACATTTTATAAACTTTCACTCACTTTTCACAGCTGAGAGCACAATCAGGATAAATTTGTAGGCTCAATTATTACAACAGATCCTGTGGAGAAAGACAGGACTGGGACAAGGACAGTGTCACAGTTACAGACTAGCAGTACCTTTGATCCTTCTCAGGCTACGTCTATGCTATGGATATGGGCCTTACAGAAGCACAGCTGTACTGCTCCAGCTGCACCACTGTCAGATCTCCTGGGTAGCCGTTCTATGGCAAGCTCTCCTGCTGGCATAATTAAACCACCCCCAATGAGTGGAGGTAGCTTTCTCAGCAGGAGATGCTGTCCCACCGATACAGCACTATCTACAGCTGTGCTTTTGTCAGTGAAACATATAGATCAAGGGAATGATTTTTACACCCCTGACCAACAAAACTTTTGCCAAAAAAGTGCTAGTTTAGACAGAGCCTCAGTCTTTCTTGAGTACACCCTTTTAAGTGACTGGCCCTGTGACTTCATTCCTCTCAAGGTGAAATCTCAGGATTCTCCACTAACAGACCAGGTTGCTGGGCTGAGGCTCCCCTGTTTACCAACCATGATTCCTTAATGTTAGCTTCAAGGTCAAAGAAAATGAGAGCTACCTTGTGGTCTAGCTCAGATATCTGCTTTTAGCTACAGCCTTCTAGTATTAGGTAGAAAGTAAATCCCAGAGGGTATCTATGTTCAGGGAAGCCTTTAGAGGCTGTGCTCTGGATTCATTATCTATAGTCCTGATCTCATTGATAGAGAGATGAGGAGTTAGTAAACTCAATACACAGTTTTTGCTTGATATCTTTCTTCAGACAATACAAAACAGAAGATCTTCCTGTAGCAAACAACTTTGTTAGATCTGTATTTATTACTATATCAATTTCCTTCTGTGCTTTGGCTTAATCTAAACTCTTAACTTTTCCAATTTCAATTTACATAGCTATCTGGGACATTTACTTTTTTTCCACGTCAGATTAATCCTCTGATTTAAAGAGAGAGCCCATTTAACTGAACATATAAACACGCATGGATATTTCCACAGTAACCAAAATTTGGAACTAGTCACGGCTACTGTTATCTCACTGTTATTTTCTACCCAAACTTGGCTATTGTCCATAACATCACATGTCAGCCATTACTACTATCACACTTTGTGTTATCTCTTATTGGTAGGAATCAATATACCACAAATCTATGGCAGACGTTTCCTCGGGAACCTAAAAGGGGAGGAGTTGCCCTGATTTAGATATCTATCATTTCTTTTTTTTTTCTTTTTTTCTTTTTTTAGTTCTGTCCTCAGATACATTCTTAAATAGCTAAACAAAAGCACAAAATATTTAGGCATTTGCTTAAATCACAGATTAGTGAATAATGAAACACAACATCTGCCTTCTAAAACAGTCTTTGTATAACCATATAGTTAAATGGAATAAATAAAAACTATGGCAGAGTGCAAACAGTATGCAGATTATAGCTCTTCCTAGATTCATTTATGTTTTCAGCATGTTGCAGCTGCAGATGCTTGCAAGGCTTATAAAACAATTTCATGCTATCAAAGCCTTCATTTGAGATGAGGAAAACTTGGATGGAAACTGGAGATCTTCTAGGCACAAACAGATCTGAACCCAAGGGGTAATCCTGGACCTATTGAAGTAAATGGCATAATTTCCATTGACTTCAATAGAGTTGGGATTTTATCATATACTCTTTAGAAAATAGGTTGGTTTATTTGAGGGCTCCTTTTTAATAATGGAGGTTGAACATAGCTGGACAGTAACTGGATAGACAATTAGAATCTATATTTTATAAAGATTTGTGATTTGCCCCGTACAATAAAAATAAATCCAATGTAAAAAAATAATATAGGAACACATGAAAACGAAGTGACAGGTATCTAACAAAGGTATTAACACTTCATGAATATACTAAACATCCTTTAATATCCTAGATCTGAATACAAACTTTCTACATGATCACATATTTATAATAATTTTCCCTTAAATACTGTCTTCCATGTGACAATCTTAAACAGCCTTACACACACTAATGAATTTTAGATTCCCTGTGAGATGACATAGCCAAGGTTACACAGGAAAGGATTACGAGTAAGCCTGCTTGTGAAGTGAACGGACATACTTTAAAATCTTGCCAAATGTCTTTCTAGGGTTCTTTAGAGGTAAGTTGTCGTAACAGATTTGGAACAGAATATCTATCTCCTAGTGATTAAAATAATGAAGGTATTTTCAAGCTTTCAAAATAAATTTCAATGTTATTGGCTTTTCTGGTATGCGTGTGCATAACTTTTACATTATTGATTGGTTAAAGAGCATTTTATAGACTCTATTTTGCATTTACAAACAAACACCAAAAGTGCTTTCTGGTGTTTTAAGAAATTAGACAGAGAGAGTGAACTATCTCATTGTAATAATGAGTATTCTGCAATGCTTTTATCTACTGAACCATTACATAAAAATGCTCAGTCAGCTAATTGTTCCATCATTAAAAGGCATTTTCTATCTATGTAACTAAAAATAACTAATCATTTTTATTGTTAATGCATATTTAATTTATACTACTAATAATAGTAATATGTTTTCATTAACTAACACATACATTGAGTCTTTTAATCTCTAGATATGTAAAGTGCAGTCTATGAACTAACTATTCAGGCTATTACAGAATTCCAATTGGATTGTTTTGACCTCATTCTTGTGTTGTGGGTGTGCTGTTTTCCCTCCTCTGCATCCCAAAGAAAGTTGGAGATTGACCTCCCAAAACCAGAGAATCCTCTGAGATCTGCATAGATCTCAGGAGATCTGCAGAGGTCAAGGTGATCTATATAGCAGTCTTACTCCTCAACAGTGGCTCCCCAACTCCCTGACAGGGTGGTTCCTACAAGAGCAATGATAGTAAGGAGTCTCTCCATACATGGTGTGACCCACCAATCCTGACCTCCAATGAGGGCCATGGAAGGCAAAAGACCAGATGATGTCATGGGCAATCTTGTGTAGAGTCTGCTCTCCAGTCTTAGGCTCTTCCACACGATATAGTTCAAACCCTTCAGAGCTTTCCAGGAGAGGTTTCCAGATGGCAAGTGGTAATCAATTTGTTGGCGGCTGTTCTTCCCACAGATGTGACAAGCTCTTACCCCTATGAAAGCAGAATAGATGGCAAGGCCTGTAGAGACTGTTAGTTAACCCAAGATAAAAAGTATTTCTGAAACATGAGCTGAACTACAATACATGGCTTTGCTCCTCCTCCAATTACTAGTCTGTTGAAGCCACAGGGCTTTACTCAAAAGGGTTTACCTGCCTTACTGTTGCTTTTGGATCTCAATGCCAAAAATACCTAGAAAAGTATCTACTAATTATCTGGTAAATGTGTTTGTTCATGTCTAAAGTGCAGCTTATCTATTTGCAATTGTCCTTCCTATTTTCCTTCAAGAAGGGGGTTTACTTGAGAATTTCTCCCAAAGAGCTTGCTTTTCATGTCAGTAATTATGTGCTTTGCTTACTTTTAAGGGATGTTAACTCAGCTGCTAATGACAACCCACAAAAAGTTATTCAAAAGATGCATCCAAATATAAAGTAAAAAGCAAGCAATATCTGTTTTACATTAAGTGATTTTCCTCTATTAAAAATTAGCATACAACACTGCACACAGCTCCCTTTAAATCATCAGTTTGTCTGCATTAATAGAAGTCTCATCTCGAGGGCACAACTTGCAGACTCACCTACCCAACATTATGGGATTAAAGGGGAAAAGAACTGGTATAGAACTCCTTAGAAGGGCCTAAATTCCACAGGTTTTTCTTGATCCTAGTGGATCGTGCAGCCTTCATGGCTTTCCTGTGTCATCAGCTGCCTGCTCCCCAGCTTCTTATGATTTGCCAGGTTCCAAGGCTTGATCCCTGCCTCCAATCTCAATGTGCCTCTCTGTAAAATGTAAAGACCTTAGGGGCTGCTAGGGACTTCAGTAAAGCAAGGGGAAGCTAGAGAATAGAACTGAGTTGACTTGTGAAGACTGTCAGGGAAGATTGGAAGCCAGGAAGCCTGTAGCACTCCTCTAATGTTCTGATAAGCCTTTTGCCCTTAAAGTCATCATATGTACTTCTCCTTAACACCATTTAATGAACGGTTTTTTTCCTGTAAGAATATAAACACGTGTGTGTTCAAAACACAGAGTACAAAAAACTATCATGATGTAACATTAAGGGACACAGCTAAAAATCACAAGAAGTCAGGAAATGCAAAAGCTAAGGATTCCATAGCAATGTTAATTCAGCTATATGACATGTCCTGTATGTCTTATTTTTATAGCAATATAAACAGTAGTGTTAATTATCAGGAGGTATCCATGTTAGTCTGTATCCACAAAAACAACAAGGAGTCCGGTAGCACCTTAAAGACTAACAGATTATTTGAATATAAGCTTTCATGGGTAAAGAACCTCATTTCTTCAGATGCATGCAACTTGAAGAAGTGGGTATTTTACCCACAAAAGCTTATACCCAAATAAATCTGTTAGTCTTTAAGGTGCCACCGGAGTAGTGTTAATGTTACTTATTAAAAAGAAAACTGCCCATTGGTTTCTGGCTTTGAGATATTGGTGTTGACCTGTGAAGCTCCAAATAGCTTGCTACCATCCTACTTGAGAGACCATCCATCTATCCTTACCACATTGCCATAGTTGTGATCAGCAGAGGCATGTGAGTTGGATCCCCCACAATTTAACAGAGAAGGAGCTGGCAGCAGAGCAGGCTCCATAAGAGACCTTCCACTTTGGAATCTTCTGTTCTCATCTTGCTCTGAAGTAATTCAGGTCTATTGACTTCCATGGTACACAGCAAAGTGTATTTCATTTGCTTGGGCTGTTACTTGCAGAGGGACCAAACAGGGATTGAGGTTTATGTGGGGATGGGGAATTTTGTGGAAGTTCTGTAGAAGCCTGAGTATTCCTGACTTATGGGTTTTGCTGCTAATTTATTTTTGTTTTTAAATTATATATCAAAAAGGTGCCTAGGTCTTTGGATAGGTACCTCTTTTGATATTTGTGCAAATCAAAATAAAAAAAATAAATATATCTGGTCAGAAAGCACAATTTCCATTTCATTTTGATAGTGATGAATTATTTCAATAAAATAAGGTAAAACATTTCATTTAAATAATACTGAGGCATACTAATAAAAATATTGAATATAATGCATATAAATATAATACAATATATTAAAATGAGTATCAATGTAAAAGTTGAAATTAAATGAAAAAAAGAAAGTCAAAACAGTTTTTGCAGTCTTGAAAGAGAACATTTCCATATTATCAAAATGGAACTAATAATTTCAACTTTCTTCCATCAAAAATTTCATCACAAGTGACATGTTCCTGCAAAACATTTTGATTTTTGTCAAAACTGCATTTTCCAATGGAAATCTATTCCTTCCAAAATTTTTAGTAGATGTACTAAATACATTAAAAATATACACAAAATGGCTCAGTTAACATTTCTGTAGGAACCTTAATTTTTGCATCACTTGACTTTTTTTTGCCATTTTAACTGTGTAGTCTAAATTAGTGTTAATATAGGGGACGGTAGGTTGCGGGAGATTCAGTTATTTTCTGAAACTTTAAACTGAAATTAAAGAATAAAAGTGAAAAAGAAAACAGAGGGAAAGAGAAAAAAAGAAAATGTGATCTAAAAAACCTATATAGAATAGAATCTAAATACACAGATAAATTGGTGAAGAGAGTGCTGGAAGGCTGGCATCCCTAAAAGGGCAGAGTTAAGTTTGTTGTATGTGGTGTATGCGAGATATGGCAGTCGTAAAGAATGTGCCTATGGGTGCAAGAGTAGAGGATGTGTCCCATTAGGTGGCTTATATTTTCATTTTCATGTTTTTGTGGTTTTGATGGGTTCAATATTCTGTAAATATGCACATGCTTATGGTTTAATATTATTGATCATCTTTGTGATCCAGGTAGGCATTCTGTTTCTGCTAGTTCTCAGTTAGCACATGTGCAACATGTTCTTCTCAAAATACTCTGTTGTATTACAATATCATCCCAAGGGACGGGGGGGAATCATAAAAGGGATAAAATTCACAAAAGATAAATGATGAAAGGAGACTCGTGTCATTTTTTTATCATCTCACAAGTACTTCTCACATATTCACAAAGAAAAATGGATTTTGTTTAATCTCATGTGAGACAAAAGTATACAAATGTCCAACATAGCTCCATAATATAGAACTAAATATTGCTTTCTCAGAGTACTAAATTCATACCAGCTTCACCAAATACCCTAATCTGACTATAAATTTACCCTCCCCATACCTCATCATTCTCTATATTATTTTTTCTTTAAATAGACTATCACTAACATTGCTGGCTGTGAACACTACTAAAAATATGAAATTCAATTAAATAACTGTATATTGCTGAGAGTCTTACAAGGGACTGCTATTCCTATAGGAATGTATTTTCAGTGCAATTTGATGTGGCTGCCTTATTTAGAAGATGAGCAATTTAGCCGTGGAAGCAAAACATTCCTGGCTGATTGGAAATATCTACATCTATTTTATTGTGTTATGTTATCTGTATCACAGCAGCTGTGTCACATCAGCTTACAGTGAAATGGTGTCTCGTCAGAGGGCAGCCTAACACCAAAGGGCACCTATGTGCCAGCTCACAACTGTGAAAGCCTTTAGTTATGAAACCTGAAACTGAACAAAGATCAGTTTCCTTGAACTGCTATTGGCAAGGTGCACACTGGGGCATTTCATCCACAGAGTGAAGAAAATGGTCTTTTCAGAAGTGGAGAGTTTTTAGGCTGCAGAAATTTGGTTGGTCTAAATGTCGCACTTAGATGAAGCAGACTTACCAAGGCCCTCCTGCCCAGTCCCAGCCTCATTCCAAACTAGGATAGGGAGGAGGCCAATTGTTTACCCTTTGAAAACATTGGAGAGGAGTGAAAGGTAGCAGACCACCAACTTCCCCTCTTTCCTCCCCGCCCTCCCCAGAAGACTCCTAAAGGAGGGTGTGAGGAGTCCAGGGATGGTTGACGCGGAGAGCTTGTGGAATTCATTGAGTTTGCTATGAAGCAAGCAAGGTTCTGCCAAATTCTTGCTGTTTCTAGTATCAAATCATGAGTAAATTCAAGACTTACCATAATCTAGGGGGGATACTAATGAAACCAGCAGATTTTGCTCATCACTACAGGCTGGACACCAAAGCAGCAGCATGAGATATTTCAGAATTGCAAGGGGAGCAGGAAACTTGGGTCCCGGCCAAGACCATCACCCGTCAGCACATTCCATGCCCAGAACTGTGTCCCATCCCTAGGACCCATGCAGCACACCCACCCCTGAGCCATGTGGGCTGGACAAGAGAAATATTTCATGGAGGAACTAACCCCTCTGGCCAAAGAAACTCTCAAACTGGTTGTAAATTGTAATTTAAACTTTTTTCAATGGAATATTGGGTTTTAGAATAAAGGAAAATTTTCCCAAAGTTTCTGTTTCCTTGCAAATTGTTGATATTTATCAAAAAACTCAAAAGCTGAAATAAAAATTTCTGTGAAAAATTTCAACATTTTGCTGAAACCCTGAAAACTTTTCAATATTCAGCCCTAACCTTAACATTTTTGGCCAAAAATTGAAATGCTTTAGGATTTGTAACAAGTTTAAATTTTCTGCTTAAAAAAACCTCACTAGCTCTCCTGAGAATGTTCTTTAGCAGGTACTTGTAGACACCAGTGAATTAGAGATCACTGAAATTTTCATGGGAAAAAATGTCAACAAAAAACAGTTTTTGTGTAAATTTTCTGTGGATATTTAATTAATATGTTGAAAACCTTATAAAGTGAATAATGAACAAGTACTGATACATATGTAAAGATTTATATAGCTATTTCACCATGCTGATGTTGAACCAAACTTAGACCTTTAGAGAACAGATGACTCAAGTGACTTATACTGCTGTATAACTAACTAAATAAGAATATCAAAGAAAGTGCATATACTTCATAAGGACTAGAAAACTTCAAAATGTCTGTGCAAAGAAGACCACTGCAAAATTAGAAGGCACACACCTCATGCAAAGTTAGCCATGATACCACTGGCCTAGTGGATCCCCACTGAAGCTTCACAAAGATTAGAGTTCTGACCATTCAGAAGACCTCAGAAAAAGATGCACAGCACAAGTTTCACTGGCAGCTTAAACTGCAGAAATTTCTAAAGTAAAACTAGGCTATCCCAGGAACTTAGACTATTACAGAACCTGGGCTCTTGGGAATGTAGTGAGGCGCACACTGGGCCCCTCTGGTTTCAGCCTCTGTTGCCCACTTCAATCAGTCAGGAACACCTCAGCTTGATGCAACACCAGTGTTCTTTGTTTATAGTCTTTATCCCGCCACCACTTTCCACCTATGTACAGGTTTCACATCTAACTTTGCCAGGTGCAGGCCTGGCCAGCAATAAACCAGAAGGCTCCCTCTGTTCCTGGCCTCTCTCTTCTCTTCCTCCCAGCCTTTATAGCCCTGGCTAATGAGGCTGGCAGGTGCTTCCTGTTACCAGGCAGACACAGAACTATCCAAGCAGCCCCAATCCATTCCCTTGGATTGGGGTTGGAGTAGCAGGAGCTAATTAAGTGCTTCTCCCTCAGGACCCTGTCACAGGGAACAAAACCCACAGTAACACTGTCCAGTTACAAAAACCACAAAAGAGAGGCCTTGCTTTCTGATTCAGCTATGAGAAGGTGACATATGACTTCAAACTCATGTTGCAATTGGCCTAGCTCAGCTCTTCATGAGACCTTTATTTAAGGTTCTGATTGATCCACATCAGCTTTTCAAATGTGAACCAGCAAGAAGCCTGGTGTCTTCAGCAGTAAGGTTGCCACAATCCAAACTACCTGAACAGGATGAGCGAGTGAAAACTATTTTATTCTTAATATAAATACACAACAGAAAAAAACAATAAAAACAATAAAAGAATTTACACTTGTGCTAATAAGACATCACACCAATTCTAATATGGTAAGAGCAGTCCTTCAAAACCCCACAAAGGGGTCTCTTCTATGGTCACAAGTTTGTTGCAGGCTCAGCTCATAACATGTTTAGATAACCCTTTATACCAGGAGTCAGCAACCTCTGGCATGCAGCTCGCCAGGGTAAACACACTGGCAGGCCGGGTCAGTTTGTTTACCTGCCACATTGGCAGGTTTGGCTGATTGCAGCTCCCACTGGCCACAGTTCACCATCCCAGGCCAATAGGGGTGGTGGGAAGCTGCGGCCAGCACATCCCTCGGCCCGCAGCGCTTCCTGCCAGCCCCATTGGCCTGGGACGGCGAACCGCAGCCAGTGGGAGCCACGATTGGCCGAACCTGCCGATGTGGCAGGTAAACAAACTGGCCCGGTCCACCAGGGTGCTTACCCTGGTGAGCCGCATGCCAGTGGTTGCCTACCCCTGCTTTATACAGTTCAGGGGTCTTTGATCTGAAGTTTCCAGAAGCAGGTAATTAGTAGACAATTGTAGTACACAGGGTGTAGCTTCAAAAGGAAAGTATTTAAAGTGAGTCATTTGCATTCTCCTTACCTCCACATACTTCCTAGGAAATCCACTTCAGACATATTGTTCCAAAAACCCCTTTGAAGTCCCTAATACCTTCCAGAGATTGTGTTAGTCAGTCTCCTAGAGAAGTTAGATAAATACAATTCCACAATGACAAACAATTGCATTTTAATACAGTAGACCTCAACGGTATAAACCTAATTCAACAAGGTTCAACCCAATTCAGTAGGTTAAAGAGATAGGCTTTCAGGCAGAAGAAGAGCTGTGTAACCTTGAAATCTTGTCTTTTTCACCAACAGAAGTTGGTCCAATAAAATGTATTACCTCACCCACCTTGTCTCTTTAAACTGAACTGAAATTTCTAACTATTTCCAGAGACCAGTCACTGCAAACTGTCAAACTGCACTGGAGCATTTATCAATACTGTGATTTCATCTGATAGATTTCTTTGACAGGGTAACAAGCCTTGTGGATAGGAGAGAAGTGGTAGATATGATTTATCTTGAATTTAGTAAGGCTTTTGATACTGTCTCCAATGACCTTCTCATAAACAAACTGGGGAAATACAACCTAGAGGGATCTACTATAAGGTGGGTTCATAACTGGTTGGAAAACCATTCCCAGAGTGTAATTATCAGGGATTCACAATCCAGCTGGAAGGGCATATCAAGTGGGGTCCCACAAGGATCAGTTCTGGGTCTGGTTCTCTTCAATATCTTCTTAAATGATTTTGATAATGACATAGAGAGTACACTTATCAAGTTTGCGGACAATACCAAGCTGGGAGGGGTTGCAAGTGCTTTGGAGGATAGGACTAAAATTCAAAATGATCTGGACAAACTGGAGAAATGGTCATAGAATCATAGAATCTCAGGGTTGGAAGAGACCTCAGGAGGTCATCTAGTCCAACCCCCTGTTCAAAGCAGGACCAAACCCAACTAAATCATCTGAAGTAAATAGGATGAAATTCAATAAGGACAAATGCAAAGTACTCCACTGAGGAAGGAATGACCAGTTGCACACATACAAAATGGGAACTGACTGCCTAGGAAGGAGTACTGCAGAAAGGGATCTGGGAGTCATAGTGTATGTAACACTGTTGCAAAAAAAGTGAACATCATTTTGGGATGTATTAGCAGGAGTGTTCTAAGCAAGACATGAGAAGTAATTCTTCTGCTGTACTCTGTGCTGATAAGGCCTCAGCTTGTGTATTGTGTCCAGTTCAGCATACCACATTTCAGGAAAGATGTGGACAAATTGGAGAAAGCTCTGAGGAGAGCAACAAAAATGATTAGAGTTCTAGAAAACATGGCCTCTGAAGAAAGATTTAAAAACTGGGTTTGTTTAGACTGGAGAAGAGAAGACTGGGGTGGGAGGGGAGCATGATAACAGTTTTAAAATACATAAAAGTTGTTACAAGGAGGAGGGTGAAAAATTGTTCTCTGTAACCTCTGAGGACATGACAAAAAGCAATAGGCTTAAATTGCAGCAAGGGAGGTTAGAGCTTGGGAAAAGCTTCCTGTCAGGGTGATTAAGCACAGAAACAAATTGCCTAAGGAGGTTGTGGAATCTCCGTCACTAGCAGTTCTTAAGAACAGGTTAGACAAAAAAATGTCAGGAATGGTCAAGTTATTACTTGGTCCTGCCTTGAGTGCAAAGTATTGAGGATTTGGATTCCAAACTCCCTTAGGTTACTTTGAAAATCCCAGCCTAAGAGTTCTATATATGCATTTTCCTTACTCAGGTGATGACTTGGTTATTTTCAGTTGAATGCTTCCCAGAAAGTATATACCTGAGTTATTAAAAAAAATATGGAAATGACTTCAATATATAATGTGTACTTATGTTTCAGTAACATTTCAACGTATAGACCTAGACATTTTTTTAACCAAGTTGAGTAAGAGAGCTGTATATATAAAGTTTGCTACACTAGTTCAGCACAGCAACACAGAAAAGAAAACTTGAATTACCCATTGTTAGAGGAGTTAGAATCTAGAGTATTCCATAATGAATAATTTCTGATGTCACGTGAAGCTGACAGCTTCTCAGATAAGCTACAAATTTTAATTAGGGAGTTATAACTAAAGAGTTTACTGCTGTCTTAACATTTGTTTAAGAGTACATAACAACTACTGGCAGACTTTATATGTCCTCAGTAACCAAAGAGGGTTTCAAATTACCCATGGTTTACATACTGGTGAATTTCAAGAAAAGATAGAAGTTGCTTTGAATCATTAAGGGCCCAATCCTGCTACAGTAAACTGAGTGGACGCTTTGCTATTGGCTTCAATGGAAACAGAATCAGGCCCTAAGTAAACATATTCAATAGGATGTGAAAAGGATTAGCTGTGAGTTACCAATGGATGAGAAGGCAATTTTGAATTACATTGTCACATCAGTAATAAAATAATTGTTTTAATGCCTAACTTCTGAATTAATTTGGGCTGAATTCAAAACTTGATTGGCAAATTGATAAAGATCTATATTAAACAGCCATAGTTCCATTTTGGAATGGAATTTGATTATATTTACCATGTTGTGATAAGTCTTGGATCATCTTTGATTTATTACTTCTTGATCAATTTTAACATCCTGAATTAAATTTAGTCATTATAACTTTGTAAACATGATCATGTAACCACATTTACTGAAATTTCCATTTTGATTAATAAATCTTAAATCTGTACTTTAATGTCAACAATCTGAAATTCAATCCATTTATGAGAAACCTGGTAATTGTTAATTACAGTTTCTTAACCAACCTGTGAATTTTAATATATTTATCTTTATGTTCTCAACTCTCATAAAGAAGAAGGATGTTAATACATTGTGCCTGTGCTTCAAACTTCTGCTTCAGAGCAGAGTTCAAAGCCTTGTCCCTATTGTACAAAGCATTGCCAGATTTTCAAAATTGCTGAGTACTCAGTATCTCTCTGGAAAACAAGGGGAGCAGTTGGGTTCTGAGCGCTTTGAAAAATCTTCCCACTTCATATAGGTGCCTAAATGGGAGCTGAGCTCTTTTGACAATTTGAACTTCAGGGCTTGATTCTGCCTACTAATGAGAAACTCCTAAGAGGTACCTATGTTTAATTTTCCCCTTCCTCCGTCCCTCATCTAAGTCCCGACCTCTTCTCCTCCTCTGTTTTTTTCCACCTCCTTATGCCCCTTTCAGATTTCCCCCTTCCATCTCCTCCACTTTCCTCTGGACTTCTCTTCAAAGGGAAAGTTAAAAAACTTCAGTGGTTTAGTGTAGTTTGGATAAGCGCCCAGAACTCTTATCCAGTATCAGAAGGGTAGCTGTGTTAGTCTATAAGTGCCACAGGACTCTTTGTCGATTCTTATCCAGAACACTTGGATCTTCAAACCTAGATGGAAATATTCTGAGAACAGTGTTTCCCTTAGGGAATCTCTACACTCTAAGCTAAAGGGTATACATTCCAGCTTGAGGAGACATAACAACATTGTCTCTGATTGAGTTAGCACTCTAAAAACAGAGTGTAGTCATGAGGGCCTGAGGCTAGCCCCACCAACTATGTGCCTAGCTTCTCAGATAGGATCGTACTTGGGGTGGCCATTCCCTTCTGCCATTTGTGCCACTGCAGCTACACTCTGTTTTTAGCTCACTAGTTGATCAAGTGTGTTTCCTCAAGCTGGAATTTCCACCTCCAGCTAAAGTGTAGAGGCAGACTTAGACTGGCCGCATGGTCTACCGGACTGAGCGCAGGAGTAAGATTCAAGAAATCATGATTTCTAATTCAAGATCTGCCATTGATTTAATCCATGAATCTGACTGTTAGTTTCTGCCTCACTTTTCTCATCTATAAAATAGGGCAGATGATATTTACTTACTTATCTCAAGAATGACATTGTGAAGTTTAATTAGTAAGTACACGCACTACTTTAAAGATAAAATGTGGTCAGCATTGCTGTTACCTCTTATTGTATATCAGCACCTCAACTTCCACCAATCAGCACCGTTCCAGCCAGAAAAAAAGTGCACAGGCATGTAAAAATATAATAATTTCATTTTAGGTTTTTGCCCAATATGTGGCTTTATATGTATTTATTCACCTCTGTTCACCATCCTCAGTTCTTATATCGCCAAATAACACACTTATTACACTGCTCTACAGCCAAAATGCTTCTGAAATAAATGTAGTCAAACTTTACTACTTCTGGGTCACTGAGAATGAAAATGATGCTTAAAATTGTTGATTGGCTCTAGTTTTCAAGATATGCTATTGGGTCAGTATATACAACCCTTGACTTGGGAATAGCGGAGGATAAGTGAGTTATAAAGGGAAAGGATCTCAATTTAAACCAGAAATGACTAAAATACATCTTTGACTGGATCTATGAATAAATCTATGACTGGGTTTGGACCGTACTTGCTTTTTAGGCAAAACAATGAATGATGCAATCTGAAGCTGGTATTGCGTCATACATGATATGAATTGCATCATGTTATTCCTAGAAGTCATGGATGATGCAATCATAACGAAGCTTACATCACTCTGCTGAACAAATTGCCCTATATCAGCTCTAGAAATCATACAGTGTCGTGCTCTCTTATTTGTCAGTGTTTGATTTTGCAAAGGGACACATTTCTGTTTAGCCAAAGTGAGCAGAGATGCCTCGTACTTGTGTGAACAGTGCAGATAACTTCTGCTATGTTTGTGGTGAAGTGACTTTTGCATCACAAAAGCGCAGTATAACCAGTAGGTTAAGAAAGCCTATCACCTTTATTTTGGCTGCAAAATTGGAGATCAGGACAAGAGGTGGGCTCCACACATATGCTGCAACAAATCTTCGCCAGTGGTTGAACAGGAAAAGGAAATCTATGCCTTTTGCAGTGCCAATGATTTGGAGAGGGCCAACAGATCATACCAGCAATTGTTACTTCTGCATGGTGCCTCACTTGGGAAAGGTGTGTCAAAGAAGAAAAAGTGGACTGTGCATTATCCAAACATTCCATCAGCTATACGCCCAGTACCCCACGGAGAAGGACTGCCTGTTCCTGATGCACCAGAATCATTCTCACTTGAGTCAGACGAGGAAGAGGAAGAGGATGAAACTTCTGGTCCTGAACCATCAATGTCACAGGACCCACATTTTCTCCCATCCTCCTCCTCTGAACCACACCTCATAACACAAGGTGAACTGAATGACCTTGTCAGGGATTTGGAACTACCCAAGAGTAGTTGGGCTCCAGACTACAGCAGTGGAATCTCCTGGCAGGTGATGTTAGGGTTTCCATGTTCCGTGACCGTCAAAAGGATCTTGTCCCATTCTTCTTCATGGAAGGTGATCTTGCAGCCTGCAACAACATTGATGGTGTGATGGCAGCCCTCAACATCGTTCACGATCCAGATGAGTGGAGACTGTTCATTGATTCATCGAAGACGAGTCTTAAAGCTGTTTTACTGCATAATGGCAATGTTTTGCCATCAATTCCAGTTGGTCATGCAGTCCATCTGAAGGAAACCTATGACAACATGAAACAACTTTTGAGGTGCATAAACGATGACCAACATCAGTGGCAGCTTTGTGGTGATTTGAAGGTTGTTGCTCTCTTGCTTGGTCTGCAGACTGGATACACAAAGTATTGCTGTTTTCTCTGTGAATGGGATAGTCGTGCAAGAGATTCCCACTACATCAAGAAAGATTGGCCACTCCGACAGTCATTGGAGCCTGGGTGGAAAAGTCTTCAGCATCCACCACTTGTTGAATCAAGGAAGATTTTGTTACCACCCTTACACATCAAGCTGGGTCTGATGAAGAACTTTGTCAAGGCCATTGACAAAACACAAGCAGCTTTCAAGTACCTCCGTGGAAAATTTCCAAGGTTAAGTGAAGCTAAGATAAAGGAAGGTGTCTTTGTTGGGTCCTTAGATTCGTGAACTTCTTCGAGATGATGCATTTGACCATGCACTGCGTGGAAAAGAAGAGACGGCATGGAAAGCCTTCCAATTAGTGGCAATAAATTTTCTCGGAAACAACAAGGCAGACAACTACAGGTTGTTGGTGGAAAACCTCCTCAAGGCATACAAAAGCCTTGGTTGCAACATGTCACTAAAGATACATTTTTTGCACTCTCATCTAGATTTTTTTCCACCGAACTGCGGAGCAGTGAGCGACGAGCATGGCGAGCGATTTCACCAGGACATTGCAACAATGGAGAAACGCTATCAGGGCAAATGGAGCCCATCAATGCTTGCAGACTATTGCTGGACAGTGACAAGAGATGCTCCATTTAATGAATACAAGAGACAAGCCAAGAAGCGCCGAGTAGACACTGAATAGGACTAAACTATGTACATAATCGTTTTTTGCCTTTTGTTTCATAATAAATTTTATTTATATAACCCTTTTGCTGATTTTTAAAGTGTTACATAAACAGGACAGGTGAAATATTATCATGTAAAGCAACCATAAACACATGAAAAGACCTAGGTTTACAATTTATGATTAAAATTCTACTATCTACACAATATACATAGACATAAAATGTAAAAACTTAAATATCTTAGAAACAGTAGCCAATCAGTTATTTTAATTGTCATATTCGAATTCAGCACATCAAAATACATAATAAATAGCACATTTTATCTCTGAAGCAGACGACTTCTCAAAAATTGTATACCAGTGTTATTATAACACACTTTTGTTAACACACTTCTTATGTTCATTATTAGGTTTTTTAGGTATTAGACTATAACTAAGGCTGCGTGTCTGTCACGGAGGTCACGGAAGTAATGAATTCCATGACTTTCTGTGACCTCTGCAGCAGCCAGTCTCGGGCTATCGTGCCCGCCCCCACAGCAGCAGCAGTAGTAGTTTGGGTGTGGGAGGGGTCTCAGGGCTGGGGCAGGGGGTTTTGGTGCAGAGCCGTGCTTATCTTCGGGATACTCCCCAGAAATGGCCAGTATGTCCCTGCAGCTCCTAGGCAAAGGGGCTAGGGAGCTCTGCACGCTGCCCCTGCCTGCAGACACCATCCCCGCAGCTCCCATTGGCTGTGCTTCTTGGCAAATGGGAGCTGCCGGAGCTGAAGCTTTTGGTGGGGGCAGCATGCAAAGCCCCCCTGGCCTTCCCTTCCCTTAGGAGCTGCAGGGACATGCTGGCCGCTTCCAAGGAGCTGTGCGGAACTGGGTAAGATGCCTGCCAGCCTCCGCCCCAGCACAGTGGGGTTCCTGGGCCGCACGCCGCCGCCCCCCACAGCACCAGTGCAGGTCCCAGGCTACCCCCTCAAGCATCCACGGCAGCCCCCCTTGGATGTCCCCGCCAGCTCCCGCAGCACCCTGTGGCCACCTCCTCAGAGCACCTGTGGCCCAAGTTTTAGTTGGGGTACATAGTATAAGTCATGGACAGGTCACAGGCTGTGAATTTTCATTTACTGCCCATGACCTGTCCTTGACTTTTACTAAAAATACCTGTGACTAAAACATAGACTTAACTATAACCTTAACTCTCAGTTCTATATAATTATATCTTTTATTTGCAGTTATCGTTCGTGGAATTACCACCTTTGGAAGGTAGTAGAGATCTGGGAATGATATTAAACAGCTATAAGAGTGGTAGCCATGTTAGTCTGTATCAGCAAAAACAATGAGGAGTCCTTGTGTCACCTTAGAGACTAACAAATTTATTTGGGCATAAGCTTTCGTGGGCTAGAACCCACTTCATCAGATGCATAGAGTAGAAAATACAGGATCAGGTATAAATACCTGAAAAGATGGGATTTGCCTTACAAAGTGTGAGGTGAGTCTAATGAGACAATTCAATTAACAGTAGGACACCAAGGGAGGAAAAATAACGTTTGTACCGCAAAGCAGGAATAAATGGTATGAAATAGTGTCCCCACAAGAGCAGAGTGACATAGGTGGCAAGACACCTGCCCTAACTGTGGTACCTATAACATGCATCTTTGCTGGGTTTCCTGCAGCGTCTCTAGTTATGACAATACCATCAAAAACATTTACATTTTATACCTGTGGTTGTTATGAGAGTGCAGCAGAGATACAGTGAAATAATGAAAGTGGTATTATTAACATTAAATGTCATAACACTTGACAGCTTCATGTAAATGAGGATCTTACTAAGCAAAAAAATGAATACAGCTTTTTCTTTAAAGTGCATTCAGAAATAAAATTACAATTGGCCAAGGCTGGAAGCCAGGAATTCAATTTATGTGACATAAAGACACAAATTAGCTTCTTTTTTGCAGGCGGGGGGTGGAGGGGGGAAGGCGGTAGGGGGTGTATTATGCCTGCTTATGTGTATGTGTTGTTCCATGTTGTAGATGTGTTGTATGATATGTGGTGATGCTTTCTCCTATTTTTGCTTTTCATAACATTTCTTTTTCCTAGGTATTGTGTGTGTGTGTGTGTGTGTGTGTGTGTGATGGTGGTGGTGGTCATTTGACAGACAGACAGCAGGGAACAGGTCAAGCAGTTCCAGGTCTCCACCCTCTCTTCCTTTCTGTCAGAAATATAACAAAGGTGCTTTCAGATCTAAATGAAGCAAGTCAGAGCATTCCTTCCCTGTTGTCACAACAGATTTAGCAGGCCCTTCTGATGTGGTTTCCAGCTTTCTCATCTCCCTTACCTTGTCAGAGGGTTGCCATCATTTCGAAAGGTACACGGTGTTTTGAAAGGATTAGGGGATAAAATACAACTCAATCCCTTATAAAAGAGATACAGAGAAGGGGGAAGGGTAAAGGAAATGTGTCATGCTATTAAGGAACTGGACAAGAACAACGTACACAAAGAAAACCAGCAAATTAATAGAACTCCCATTCCTGCGAAGTTATCGCTGGAAAGGGTGATATTTGACAAATATTTACTGCCAAAGAGGACGCTGCTGGAGCCAGGATAGGTTATGACAGTGTATGAAGCAGGAAGATTAGGGGAATATCTGTCAGATAGAGGTCACTGAGACCGTTGGAAAAAAATAAAATCATCAGTTTTAACTGGTTTTGTAATGAGTGTAGTTAAGTGATTGGAAGTGCCAGCTTTACAAGAACTATGCTAGCTAAAGGGAATAAACTACTGGGAGCTGCAAATGCAGCTTTTCGTTGCACTGGTTCCTGACAACATTTTTTTCCACCTTAGTCTTTTATCGTCTGTGTTTTAGGAAATCCTCTCAAATAGTCAAGACAGCCACACCCTGTTCTGCTGCAAAAAAAAACCATTATTGTGTTGGGCTTGAAGATTTTCTTCCATTCTGTTCCATAAACTGGTAATCTGCTAATGTGCCAAATCATTCATTTTAACTGTTTGCTCTGAGGAGTGAACAAATCCATTAACAGAGCAAGTTCATCTTTCATCTCACTGGGTAGTTTTTAATATATTTATGTGATACACAGAGCCTTTTATGCAAGTCAAAATCTCTGGTTATAATTTGGACTAAGTGTTTCACACACACAACAAAGCTTTGAAACATGTCATTTGACTTCACGTCACATTGGTTTAGAGAAGGTGAAATAACATCACAGACTTTCTATCACTTTAGGATGTTTCACTCATTCCCCACCCCCTGATTTGTACAGCAAAATCAAACGTATGAGACAAGAGGCTTACAGCTAATCCTGTAGAAGTTCTTGCTTTGGCAAGGGGGACAGCGGCTTGTTTCCTGCTAACACATTCATTGTTAAATACCTAAATACAAAACATTTATTCTCATTCACCTGCTGTCTCAGTAAACATGAAATATTCTATGATTCTGACAATCATTTGAAGACAGCAAACCTTGTTGTAGTTCCCACTGTTCCTCTGTAAGTGGATGGAATGGAAGCACTTTTCATGGAGATGATCACCCTCCCCTGAAACAAAAATTAATTACCAGTACTAATTCAATAATTAACTCTCAAGCTTAATTAATTTTTTCTGGGAGTTATTCTCTCCTTCTGCTTTAGGCAGGGAGTAAACTGTAAGAGGTCTATACCTGATACAGTATATGCTCTGTCATGTGCTGACATAGGTAGTGAAGGCTGCACCCATTCCCTGCCAACTCCTGCCCACCTGTGCAAAGTGAGGACAGGTTGTCCAGTGAAGCCTGATTCCCATTGTGCAAAGGAAGCAGCAGGATAGTGCACAGGTGCATGGGAGTAAGTGGACTCTCGTGCCTTCTCTACTCCTTTGTGCCAAGGTTAGGATGAGTCATGATCTGCCCCTAAAATAAAAGTGGGGCAGGCAATAGTAACCTTCACCCTAACATCAAAGATTGTTTGCTCTCATTTTTTCCATGAGAACAAGTAATGACCAGAGACAGGAATTACCCCGTCTGGATGTCATTTAAAAGACAAAATTAAAACATTTTTGAGAGGCTTGTGGGAGTCCTACTTCCTGAAACCGGAGTAAACCCTGACCCTTCATGACAGCAGCAGCAGCAAAGTGCAGTGGGCCACATGAAGGCCATGTACTGGGCAACTGTGTGACTCAGGGTATTGCGCCAGAGCTATGTGCAGTTGGGGAAGAGGATGTGCATGTTCAGGTCCCCTTTCTCCCTAAAAAAGTTCTGCATTAATGCAGTGAGGTTACATACTTGCCTCCCCAACTCTGGAGCCCCACCGAAGAGATGGGTGAGCCTCCCTGGCCACTTCATTCTGTTGTCGCTGCTGGTCCATGAAGGAAGCCTAAATGATTCCCACTCAGACATCATAACAGGGAGCAGTAGCTAATAAATCCATCTTCCTCTCAAAAAACACAGCACCACAGCCATTTGTCTCCCACAGTGCAGCACAATGGATCAGTAAGAGGGAATACTGTGGAGTATCATGGGAGATGGAGCCCAGACAGGGAGCCCAGCCCATAGAGGAAAATGGGACATGAGGCAGCCAAACAGTAATTAGAACTGGCTAATTTATAGGGGTGGGTCACCTGTTCAAGCTGTGACCTCTAGAGTATGTGTGGAGCCCAGGCTTTAAAAAATATTCAGGCTCCCAGTGGCTGGTAAGTAACATGGCTAATAAAATGGAGGCAGCTGAGAGACTAAGGGAGTTAGCCAGCTGAGTTCGCCAGCAGAAGAAGGCAGAGAGGTAGTTCTCCAACTTCCTCAAGGAAGAACCTACAATAGGAGAAAAATGGTAGGCTGCCTACTGCTAGCTCTTCCTCTGCCTACACCTGTCGGGGCCCTGGCCAGGCAGACATCCTGACCCTGAAAGCTTCTACCAAGCCCTGGTCTTGACTTACTGGGAATGTGGCCCACATGTTGTTGTCAAAGAAAGCCAGGCAGGGGGACTTCATCAACAGTATGCACATGGAGATGTCCAGGATGGAGGATGCTAGCTGACTGTAGATGACTACAGATGCTGCAGAGGATGAAGGAAAACTCTGCAGCCACTGTAGGGAGGAAACTGGCTGCTGGCCACCATGGGCAGTAGACAATGCTCCTCCTCCCACCCAGATCCCCTGTTCATCATGGTCAAGAACCAGTATGCTGTACTGCCAACAGGAGGAGAGAGCAGGCCCTAATGGCCATCTGCCCCCAAGGCTGGGAGGGCCACAGCCACCACACCCAAAAGAAGGAAGCAAGAGGTGGTGGTCTGGGACTCCCTTTTAAGGGGGATGGAGGCATCCCTGCTGTCCTGGCCTGACATCCCAGGAGGTGTGCTGCCCACCTGAAGCCCACATCCAAGACATCACGGAAAGGTTGCCAAGACTCATCCATCCCTTTGAGCACTACCACACGTTGCTCATCCATGTGGGCACTAATGACACTGCCAGACCTGATCCTGAGCAGATCAGCAGTGACTCCAGGTCTCTGGAAGTGTGGGTGAAGGAGTTGGGAGTGCAGGTTATGTTCTCGTGCAACTTCTTGGTTCTCAATGGAAAATATTGACAGAAACTCTTTTTCATCAAAATTTCTCACACAAAAAAATTCTGACCAGCTCTAAAACAAATTTCAGTTAGAATTAATACTTAAAGTAGAAGTTGTGTGGAATGCTTCCGGAAAATTGTTATCTTTCACTTGGTCTATTTCTATCAACTCCACGCTACAGAAAAAATAGAACAAGCAATCTGTTTGAAACAAAAAATATCTTCTAATTTTGACCCCTCATTCACTCAGCTGAAAGAGCTGTGATAGAACACAAGTCTAGGTGTAAAAAAAAACCCCATAGGTGAATCCTGGGGTCCATTGAAGTCAATGGAAGTTTTTCTGTTGATTTCAATGGGACCAGGATTTCCACCCAATGAGTTGATTTTATGTAAAACTGGCTGCCCTTTAACATCTGTTTCAACTGATAGGTTCTTAAACTAACAGCTATGGAGAGACTCTTCTCTCACTTGAAAGTTACAATGGAAGGGTCCCTGGTTTGTCAGTCTTTGTCTCCTCACAATAGCTCCTTTGGTGCACTAAATAGGGCCATGTCTACACCAAGAATTTTTAGCAATCCTTACTCAGACCTGACTCAGTCTTTTATTCTTTTTCATTGCTGAAAGATACACTTATGCAGACAAGTGCCATAGTGAGGAAGTATCATTTGTCCAACATTTTCAGAAAGCTGCAGAAACTGCCCCTCTACACAAGTTCTGAACTTTACAAATAACTCTGAGATATAGGAAAAATATTTTTTTCCAAAATATTCTTCCATTAATGTTTAGTATTGTAATTTTCATCCTTAATTATCCCAAAACACTTCTCAGGCTATACTGAACACAAGTAAAATTCAGCTGCCTCTTGGGTGGAGAATTGGTACACAGCACATTGCACAACAGAGAGAAGGAAATTTGGCTAAAGATACTTGGACTCTACTTTTATAAAAGGTATCATGAGATCTTTAATCTCCAAGCCTAGAAGACAGTATTTCAGTTTAGAACGTTTCATCCTCAAGCTCTTATTGAGCATTTCAAAACAAATTTTAAAAGTCTGCAGAATTAAAGGTCCATAAACTGACACGTAATGGATGATACTTAGCATACACCAAATGTGTGTCAGTAATGAGGACTGCCACTCAAGAAAGAAATTTTGCTGGACGTTGCAGGCTGTCATCTTTAAAGCTGCAGTGCTGATGCAGACAGCTAATCTACTATGCTCCACAATTCTCCAGTTTGGGGTATCTTAGTACAGAACTATCCAATTAATTGCTTAAAGCTGTAGTAATGTTATGCATGACAAGCAGGAAAATTGTTCTGATTAGGCAAAAGTGCAGAGTCAGACCTCAGAAAAGTGCAGTTGTATTTCCTCATGGATATACAAACTATAGAAGTCAAGACAGCTCTTCCTTTTGAGTGGCTATGAAATATAGACTTGATGCTTTCATTAAAAATCAAGTAAATGGCAATTTTATATCATCCCTGTCACAAAGGGCCACAAGTCTGTCTTTACAAAGATGAGAGAGAAATGTCTATTTCGGAATGGCAGCCTTGTAATGAGCTCTCTTCCTTCCTCCACCACTAAATAAATAAGCTCCTGCTATGCATATATGAACAAAGGCAAATGTATTTAAAATGGGATAACTGAAAATATCATCTCATCTTCTTTTCCTTCCTTTCACTGAGGACTTTCCCGCTACCTCCTTTTCCTAGGAAACTCCTTGAGTATGTTGGTTAGTAGAAATACCTGCTAGTGAGCTTCTCAGACCAATCAGTAGAAATCCTGTGAATTATCTGCATTAGAAGGGCATTCACAACTGATTTGTAACTAAATATAAACCAGAAACAGTTATAGAAAAATGAAATGAAATCACCAGAGTGCCCTAGATCGGAAAGAAAACTCAATAGAATCTGGAGCATTTCACACAACAGGAGGAAAGAAATAAACACTTTTACTGGAACTCTTGTATCTGTTTGGACACCCAGCAGACATAATAAGTGTTCCAATAAAAGCTGGTAGTAATCACAAGATAGAGGCCATCATGGAGGTAATTCATAAGGGTGATGAAAAAATAGTTTTAAAAACAGATCAAGCTTTCAAAGATCTAACAAAAGTGAAAAGTTGCATGGAAATGGAAAATGATTGGATAAGTGAACCTGGGAAACTCATAATGGAGCTGGAATAAAAAAAAACGAGTCATCAACTTTTATTTTTCACAGCCTTAGTAATTATTCCAAGTCTGTGAATGTTATGGGTAACCACCAAGGGCTGAAGCACCTACGCCCATACTCTCAGCAACTCCCTGCAGGGGTCAGGGATAGTAATGACATTCCTAATAGCTGGTACCAAAAACCTGCTAGGCCAGTTACAACTAGAATATGCCTTAGCTAAGGGATAGTTCTTTCAATTAATATAAATCCATAGCATCCTTCTAAAAATCTGTCAGAGGGAGGTAAATAAAGTGAAAAAGTTTGCTATGATAAATATAATAACAAAAGACAAAAGTGAGTTAAATCATAATGAATATGTTCAGTATTGGAGCTACAGACACTGGGATGGAGATGCACCCAAGCCAGGCTCTCTGAAGAAATGATCTGGAACAGATCAAAGAGTTGATGTGAGCAGTCACTTTGGAAAATACTATATAAACCAGAAGGGTCAATGTTCCAAAACTTACTGACATTAGCTACCAAGTCCTACAACACTTGGAAATGGATAGAGGTAATACAGTATGTTGAACAGTAAAGATCTGCAAAAGAAACACTCTTCAGGCAAAATCCGTTCAGACTAGTGTTATTTAGGTTAGAGATTATGTTCAATTATTTACTGAATGATTTATTTATTATTAATCAATTATTGATTTGTTACCAAGATTCAGCATTTAAAGTGAAACATCCTGCAGAACAGGATTTTCAAATATTTTCAGTAGAGAGGGCCAAATTACATTTTTAATTATGGTCCATGGGCCAGGGAATAAATTTAGGACTGTACGCAAACCTAATTCTATAGCAGATCTTCCATTGATATCAAAGGGAGGTTTGCACAAAAATCAAGGGAATTAATATTCATTAAAAGTGAGCAATTAGCCCTCAATAATAATAGGAAAATCTTCGCAAGCTCTTTCTATAATTATTCACGCAGCTCTGGTTTTGCCTTTCCATAAATAGCAGATGCCAACTTTTTTATAGCTAGGTCTCTTGGTAGAAGCCATTACGGCTATCATCATTTGAGGAGGTGATGTGGAGACCAGGAAATAAGAGTAAAAGGTAAAAAAAAAACCCATAACCTGGGAATAAAAGATAAGTAACTAAACTCTAGAGTGTATCTGCTGGAAACTTGGGTTAGATCTAGTAATTTGCAAATTCTGGGAATCCCTGAAGGGTAAAATTCCCTGAATCTGAATCAGTTTTTTAAATGATATGTGATAAAAAATTTGATGGTCCTCTATCATTGTATATTGAGGAAGCTTATTAAATTAATTTTAGTGAGGGTCTTAATGACTTTTCTGTATACATGATAGTTATGTTTTTTTCTGAAAAAGAATGAAAAAGACAATATTTGGTCTGTTGGAAAAAAGTGCTGTTGTTGTTTTACTTTATGAAATGTCTTCATTTTCGCAGAAGCTGTCATATCAGTTGACAACCAGTAACAAATCAATGTATATAATTGTTACTTCATTTGCAAAACTTTTCACACAGCCACACAGTTTTGAAAGATTCTTAAATGAGATATAAGTAATAAATGAGGATTAGAAAAGAAACCTTCATTTGGCAACTGATATTGGATTCTCTGAGTCACAGAGTGATAGCCTATGATTGCCCATGTTGAACAAGCTGTACTCCTCTGTTATATTTTATTAGTGTGTTTCATTTGAAATTATGTTGCAGTGTTTGATTCCATCTAGAAGTAGACAGTCTGATTTTTATAAAGTACTGAATAAATTCCTTGCTGAGCTTTACAGTTTTTATTCCTTGTGAGACAGCAAAGCACAAACTAAATTCACCCTTATGTCCCTTATATAACAAGGGTTCCAGTGAGAGAAAGCAAATAAAATATCTACCAGAGGTGCATAGAAAGCTGGCCAGCAAAGTCTACCCAGGAGGGATGGCGAGCATTAGCCACTCCTTCTCCATGGCTACTTTTGTAGCTGTACTGGCTGTGTCAGTGCCGTGAATGAATTACACAGATTGGAAGCTGTGGAAGGTCCCTCTGCAGGCCATGAATGAATCCAGCCCTCTGCTGGAAGGAGTGTTACCTACACTGGGTTTGCAAAAGTGAAGAGGAGTTAGTACCAAGACAACTAGCCTGGGGACATGGCCATGGATTTATTAAAACAGCTAAGGGGTTAGCCAGGAGGGATCTGAACTCAAGTGCATTTTCCTTTTAAAAAAGGAGTTAAGACCAACCAGTTCACAGTTCACAATTGTGGCAGCAGTTACAGAATGGCAGCCTTCAGCAAGCCAGAGGCGTCCATGAACACAGCACAGACTCAGTTCTAGAAACAAATTGCAATGTCCATTTGTCATAGAATTTAATTCCCAAAAGTAGGGAACAAAGGAGGGAATCAAATGTAGCAAATTTTTCTGACATTACAAACCGAAGTGAGGTTCTATCCCCTTCTCTAGACCATGTCTGCTAAAATAACTTTTCTCTGGCAATTCATTTTAGATGCCAGCCAAATCCCAAAATATTAGTACCATTAAGTATTATTAGATATTGATTCACAGAAGAAATACAGTGTTAAAATAAATGTTCAGTGAAGCTGTTCTGTTTCTGTGAAATAGATTTTTACACTAAATTGCAGATCTTGTTACTACCTATTCAGGTATTATAGAAAAGCACTGTGACTGAATAATACAATAGAATGTTTTCATATTTAAATGTGTTAATCCAGTTTGAGGAAGCAAGTAAATACTATTCTCCTTCCAAAAGCTACTGACTTGCAATTTAATTACCTGGGCGAGGATGTTACATTTCTCTTTCTGCATTGTAAAGGGCCCAATAAAACTACTGCCAAAAATCACACCTCATGGGAAACCTGGAAGTTGGCTTGAGGATTTAAAACTGTCAACTTTCCTGTAAAAGCAACAGGCCTATTGTTGTCATGAGAGCTTTGGTTTTGCATGGTTTCTTTTCTTTATTAGCATTGTTTTCATATAAAGAGTGTATGGGATACAATTATCCACACACTTAACATGGAAACATTTTTGTAGTGTATGTATGCATGCAGTAAGTATGCACAACTGCTTTAAAAACAGTTAAGGTTATATGATATATACATTTTAGGATCAATAAATCCATGTATGTAAATGTAAGCACACTGCATAGATAGTGCTTCAAGTTGCCTGTCAATGTGAAATAACTGACAAGTTATAAAGGTAATGGTGGGGTATGAGCTAGGTACTCAAGTCTGAATCCTAATTTGCAAGTGATGTCACCTTCAGCCCCCAGCTAAAAGCTCTCCAGTGCATCATCAAGGATCTACAACCTATCCTGAAGATCGATCCCTCACTCTCACAGATCTTGAGAGATAGGCCAGTCCTTGCTTACAGACAGCCCCCAAACTTCAAGCAAATACTCACTACCAACTACACACCACACAACAAAAACACTAATCCAGGAACCTATCCTTGCAACAAAGCCCATTGCCAGCTCTGTCCACATATCTATTCAGGGACACTATCACAGGACCTAATCACATCAGCCACACCATCAGGGGCTTGTTCACTTGCAAATCTACCGATGTGATATATACCATTATGTGCCAGCAATGCCCCCCTGCCAAGTACATTGGCCAAGCAGGACAGTCTCTACACAAAAGAATAAATGGACACAAATCAGACATCAAGAATTATAACATTCAAAAGCCAGTCAGCGAACACTTCAACCTCCCTGGTTACTTAGTTACAGACCTCAAAGTCGCAATACACCAACAAAAAACCTTCAAAAACAGACTCCAACAAGAAACTGCAGAATTGTAATTAATTTGCAAACTGGACACCATTAAATTAGTCTTGAATAAAGACTGGGAGTGGATGAGTCATTACACAAAGTAAAAATTATTTCCCCATGCTTATTTTCCCCCATACTGTTACTCACACCTTCTTGTCAACTGTTGGAAATGGGCCATCCTGATTATCACTACAAAAGGTTTTTTTCTCCTGTTGATAGCCCACCTTAATTGATTACTCTCATTATAGTTGGTATGGCAACACCCATTTTTTCATGTTCTTTGTGTATATATATCTTCCTACTGTATTTTCCACTGCATGCATCCGATGAAGTGGGTTTTAGCCCACAAAAGCTTATGCTCAAATAAATGTGTTAGTCTCTAAGGTGCCACAGGTAATCCTCATTCTTTTCACATGCTTAAGTGCTTTTCAGGATCGGACCCCAGGTTGTTAACAAATAGCTTGCTCTGTTTTATATTTAGTGTCCTGTGGATAGAAGAACAGATGTTAATAGATGGTAATAAATGTTCCTAACAAATGCAAACAAAAGTTTAATTTAGTGAATAGGGGCTGTTTTATTTTTTGGAACTAGGCTAACAAGTTCTATAGCCCTAAAATATGACTTAATTTGAGTCTGAATTGAAATCTGACCTTCAGGATTCATTAAATGTATTCTGGTAGCTTTTGCTCACCAACAAGATATAGAACTCATCTCTCCAAGCCACACTCTCAATTTGCAATGGAATCTCCATTATTGACTCTATGGCCTGGTCTACACTACGCATTTAAACCGGTTTAAGGAGCATAAAACCGATTTAACGCCACACCCGTCCACACTAAGAGGCCCTTTATATCGATATAAAGGGCTCTTTAAATCGATTTCTGTACTCCTCCCTAACGAGAGGAGTAGCGCTAGTATCGGAATTACCATATCGGATTAGGGTTAGTGTGGCCGCAGATCGACGGTATTGGCCTCCGGGTGTTATCCCACAGTGCACCACTGACCGCTCTGGACAGCAATCTGAACTCAGATGCAGTGGCCAGGTAGACAGGAAAAGCCCTGCGAACTTTTGAATATTTCCTGTTTGCCCAGCGTGGAGCTCCGATCAGCACGTGTGGCGATGCAGTTAAAAATCAAGATAAAAAAAGAGCTCCAGCATGGACCATGCGGATGTGATCGCTATAAGGGCAGGCAAATCTGTTCTATCAGCGCTCCATTACAGAAGACAAAATTCAAAATCATTTTTAAAAATTCTCCACACAGTCCCTGCCATAGCAGGGACTCAGCGCACTACTGCGTGACAAGCGTAACGGAAAGCCAAAGAATCAAATGGAGGCTCATGGAGGGAGGGAGCGGGGACTGGAGGACTCAAGCAATCCCGCAGTTCCTGCAGTCTCCGAAAAGCATTTGCATTCCTGGCTGAGCTCCAAATGCTTCTAGGGTCAAACACAGTGTCCGCGGTGGTTCAGGGCATAGCTCGGCAATTTACACCCCCCACCCCCACCCCCAGAAGTGAAAGGGAAAACAATCCTCTCTTGACTCTTTTACATGTCACCCTATCTTTACTGAATGCTGCAGATAGACGCGATGCTTCAACAGTCAACACCAACATCCTCACTCCTCCCCCCGCCATGGGTGGCTGATGGTGCAATATGGCTGATATCCATCGTCATCATCAGCCTTTTGGCACATGGGGCAGTGCAAAAGGACTGGTAACCATGCTGACTAGCATCCAGTGAGGTCAACCATGGGCGCCTGTGTAAAAAACTCTTGATTTTTTATGGTAGATGGTGCAATATGGCTGGTAACCGTCTTCATCATAGCAACAGGGGGCTGAGCTCCATCAGCCCCCACCCTTCATGTGTAAAGAAAAGATTCAATTGTCCCTGGACTAGCAGCGGGATGCTGGGCTACTCTCCCCCACACTGCTTAATGTTCTGTCTGGACTATCATAGCAGCTGGAGGCTGCCTTCCACTCATTTCTCACTAACAAGTCACTGTGTCTTATTCCTGCATTCTTTATTACTTCATCACACAAGTGGGGGGACACTGCTACGGTAGCCCAGGAAGGCTGGGGGAGAACGGAATCAACTGGTGGGGTTGTTGCAGGAGGACCCCCTGTGAATAGCATACAGCTCATAATTTCTGCGGGATCTGACACAGATCAGCTGTGCTCTCTGGTTCTATGATACACTGGTTCTCTAGTACACTTGCCCCATATTGCTTGTCTGCCATTGCTTTCCCAGAGGAAGGAGTGACTGACGGCATTTACCCAGAACCACCCGTGACAATGATTTTTGCCCCATCAGGCACTGGGATCTCAACCCGGAAATTCCAAGGGGTGGGGGAGGCTGCGGGAACTATGGGATAGCTACGGAATAGCTACCCACAGCTCCAGAAATCGACGCTAGCCTCGGACCGTGGACGCACACCACCGATTTAATGTGTTTAGTGTGGCCGTGCGCACTCAATTTTATATAATCTGTTTTGCTAAACCGGTTTATGTAAATTCGGAATAATCCCGTAGTGTAGACGTACCCTTAATAACCATAACAAACTCTCATTGATGTAAACAACAGTTATGCCTGAGCCTCAAGAGAGATCTTTAGTGTAAACAAAAACAAAATTTGGCCCATAACATCTATCTGCTCCCCACCCCAACCTCTTACTCTAACACTAATCTGAATATATGCTTATATATTTCCAGCATCCATATGGAACAGTTAACCAAGAATATATATGGAACAAATCCTGTAGATAACTTCAGTAGGGTCAAGTGTCAAAGTAGGTCAACCTTGAGGACTAACAACCTTGACAGTGTCCCTTTACTATGTTGATCTGTTTCTGAAAAGCACATTAAGAGGAGTTTAGCGTGAAAGAGGCTACAAATGTGTTTGATATGATATGGCAATAACTGAACATTTTGAGCATACTAAAGCTGCCGAAGTACATTTGATGCTGCTTTTCTTTACTAGCTAAGTGCCCAATTCAATTTTTTTTTAAAAGGTCCAGATTTATGCACAGTGGAAGTTGCAGAAAAAAATCTCTTTTTATGTGACTTCTGCAACCTGGTATACACGTCTGAAATGTGGAATCTAGATTATTTTTTTAAAGTGAATAAAGCGCTAATTGAATATTATTGTTCATAATTTGTACTGCGGAAGTGCCAAAAACCTGTCAGGATCAGGGACCCATTGTGCTGAATAAACACACAGGTAGACATGGTTCCCTAACCTGAAGATCTTAGAGTCTAAAATGTTCTGAGTAGCCTGCTCATACAGTATATTAACCTCATTCTTCACAGTGGCTGCTGAATGATCTAGACCAGGGGTCAGCAACCTCTGGCATGTGGCTCGCCAGGGTAAGCACCCTGGTGGGCCGAGCCAGTTTGTTTACCTGCCGCTTTGGCAGGTTCAGCCGATTGCAGCTCCCACTGGCCGTGGTTCGCCATCCCAGGCCAATGGGGTTGGCGGGAAGCATCACGGGCCAAGGGATGTTCTTATCTCTTGGAGCCTGTGAGGCCATTTTACTAAATACAAAATGAGGTAAAGCAGAGATGAGATCCTTAAATCAACATTTTACCAAAGACTCTAATTTCTTCTCTGTACATACCTGCTCTCCTGGGCCAGTAACTGCACCTTCTTAGAGACCTTTATTGTCAATTTTTTCCCCATATTCACTCCATTTTGTTGGAATCTTCTCCATTTTGTTATTGATTTCTGTACATACAATGTATATCCTTTTGGCATATAATATGGCAGGATAGATTTAAGAATAGAATTTAATATATAGTGGTATACAGAGTCTCTGTAGCAATATCCTGATCAACACTAGAGTAGTCATGTTGGTAGCATCATATGGCTATTGTTGGACTCTCTCAGGCTGATCTCTGCTATCCGACACCTTCTATAGACATTTACACCAGAGAAAAATGGGTGTAAAACACTACTAGGTCAGAATGGTAGTATTCTGAACACACATTGCACTACTGTAAATGACTATACCCCCATCTCTACATCTCAAATCCTTCTGTGTGACCTGATTTAATGGAAAATATTCATCCACAGACTATTAGCATGTTTGAGTCTTTTTCCATACATAGTCAACTCCGAATTTTCTGTAGCACATGGAAAACATCATTATGGGTTACTGATTTAAAATTCACTCCCCCAACAACTGTCATATGGTGAAATATTCTATCCTTAAACTGCCAGCTTGACAGCAGAAGACACAATGAAAGAGAATGTAGTGCCACAGCAATGTTTTTATATATACATCTCTCCCTGCAGCTTTGCTATACATGCAGCCAAAACAACATCAAAAGTCAGCTCAGTTTTCCCTGGGACCCTAGCTTTATATATGGCTGCAGTGTGGGAGTGGTGGTGTGTAATGACAACTGAATCCATGGGGGATATGGCTTTAACTGGCTGCACTGACTGGATGTTATATCTGGAAGAGCAGAAGTGGTGGCAGGCAAGGTCATAGAGCAGAGGAAAGCCAGCATTTCTGAGCTGCCCACTCTCAGTGAAGGAGCAAAAGTATAGATGGTGGTAGCTATGCCACTTTGCTTGATAGTACTGCCAGAATAATACTTGAGTTCCATTACTTTAACAGAAAGTCCTTACTCTTTCCTAGCAGTCATGTACTCGCAACTCTAAGGACATGTGCTGTTTGTTCAATGTGTAGAAGGAAGCCAATCATGAAAAAACTGGCAAAGGTTCTAGGAGAACTGCAGTGAAGCAGAGAGATAGACTAGCTAGAAGTGAAAAGAACAGCAGTACTTGTGGCACCTTAGAGACTAACAAATTTATATGAGCATAAGCTTTCGTGGGATACAGCCCACTTCATCAGATGCATACAGAGAACATGAAAAGATGGAACTTGCCATACCAACTCTAAGAGGCTAATTAATTAAGATGAGCTATTATCAGCAGAAGAAAAAAAACTTTTGTAGTGATAATACAAAAAGGTGTGAGGATACTTAACATGGGGGAATAGATTCAATTTGTGTAATGACCCAGCCACTCCCAGTCTCTATTCAAGCCCAAATTAATGATATCTAGTTTGCATATTAATTCAAGTTCAGCAGTTTCTCGTTGGAGTCTGTTTTTGAAGCTTTTCTGTTGCAAAATTGCCACCTTTAAGTCTGTTACTGAGTGGCCAGAGAGGTTGAAGTGTTCTCCTACTGGTTTTTGAACATTATGATTTCTGATGTCAGATTTGTGTCCATTTATTCTTTTGCGTAGAGAAGTGTTTTCCTTATTCTAATAAATTCCTTGTTCATTGTTAGAGGACAGTAAAGGTCAAATTGGGCACAAGAGCTGAATGCAAGGGATAGATCATTTGGCCCATAGCCACACTGAGCTCCTTTTCAAAAGTAGATTAGCACATTTTGTCACAGCAACCACAGACAAGAATCAGTAAATATGCCTTAGCAAAACACAGGCAGGTATGAAATACTCATTCAGCCTTTAAAGGGAGAAGACTTTTTTTCTGTTTCTAAAAGCCCTCCTCCACATTTGTCTATTGACTTCATTATTCTTTTAGTATAAATTCAGCCCAACCTTATAACTTTCAATGGGGATTGAGATGGGAGGAAGTATGGCCTTGAGAGAATACATGCATTTTTCATCTTGTTAGCCTATGAGGTGTTATCATAGGTTTGCTACCCTGGTCCAGTATGTAGGAAACAGGCAAGGTATCTTTCAGCTTCTGAATAAGACTATTGGTCTTCAGTCCAGTTCTGGGATTTCATTGGGCTTGTGTAGCCAAAAATCAGCCCTGCCTTTCTGCAATGCAAAGCCCTGTTTTGTGTTCTATGGGTTTGTTTTTTAAAGTAGTCATACAGTGAAGAAATGGCATACAGCTCAAGGATAATGGCTGAGACCTATGGCTAGGCACATTCACACATACACACACACAAAAGAAAGTGAAAAGGAGGGGTAAGGATTGTTATGATATTGTAAATGAAACAACAACAAAAATAAATGTATAATATATTTAAAAGGATAACAGCACCCAAAGAATAAGATGCTCAAGAGAGAAAACTGAAAAGTAATTCTTCCTTTTTTTCTCAATATAATCAACTTTATGTGAAGACAAAATCATAAGATTAATCAATGACAGTTCTGGAAGGTGATTTTTAACCACATTGACAAAATGATATATTAGAGGTGAATGCTACAAACAAATAAAGTTTATGTAGTTTAGAAAGCAATAACAAAGGTTAATGAAAAAAAACACAAATGCCATTGGGAAACAATGGTGGGTAGCCGGAGCCAGGGTTGGTGTGGCTAGGATGTTGACTACAAATGAAAGCATGAGTTGATTAAAAGAAGTTCGAAAGGGCAAAACCATGATGCATTGCTTCTTGTGATACCTCAGATTTCAGCCTTGCTATGGTTTGCTGTAATCAAAACACAGGTAACAACAACACATAGAAGTTGGAGGGAAGCCTTAGAATATTTTCATGTGAGACACAGTAGCTGCCAGCAAGTTAATTGCTGAGAATTAGTGCAGGGGAATTATTGGGCTCCAAAGAGGACTCCTTCTTTCAGTTTAGAGGTCAATTATAAAGTCAATTACTGAGCCTTATTGCAGATGCAGTGAAGTACCAGTTAGAGTTAAGGTTGCAAAATGCTTGGTAACTCGGTATTTTCACCCAATCATTACTTTCCAAACTAAACTTCTGGGCTGAAATTTTTCATGGCTTCCCTGCATAGAAGGCAAATTTACTTTTAAAGTATGGACAAAATCCCATCAGCTGTTCTTTGAGTTCAGTGAGGGTGAATTAAATATTTTTTCCCATTTTAGAAAAAAGATCTAATAATGACTCTTTTATAGAGAGCATACAGCAGAAACAGATGGCATGGAATATGCAGTGTTGTTGTAGCCAGGCCAGTTCTAGAATATTTGAAAGACAAGATGGGTGAGGTAAAATCCTTTACTTGACCAATGTCTCTCTCACCAACAGCAGTTGGTCCAATAAAAAATATTACCTCACCCACCTTGTCTCTCTAATTTGGCATGGAGATAATTCTCACTGATTACTAGTGCCTTTGCTTGGTTTAAAAAAAACCTGACTTTGATGTACCAAATTACAAAATAAGCATTTGAAAATTACATACTTATGTGCAGTAGTTTTTAGTAGTAGTAATAGTAATAAAATCCTGGCTGTATTGAAGTCAATTGCAAAAATCCCATTGACTTCAATTGGACCAGGATTTCACCGTAAATGTTTGTGTGTGTTTAGCAACAGCACTACACATATTGCTCAATAAAACCTGCTGAATACTACAAAGAATTGTTTGCAAACATTCATTCAAATTTTGAATTGTTGTTGGGCACAAACATGTTTGTTGTACTTCTTTTGTAGTATTCACAAACATTTGCATGAATGATTTTAATTCACAGTAATGTTTGGGGAATGACTGTTCATCCTACAAATGCTAGTATCAACAGGGGTATTTACTATTCATTATTCACCATTTTCATTACTTGATATCTTTCAATTTTAAAATGTTCAGTCATCCAATTAAAGAATAAGAATAATAAATTCATGTAACTTAGATGCAGCAAAGAGCCCTGTGGCACCTTATAGACTAACAGACGTATTGAAGAATGAGCTTTCATGGGTATTGCATGCATCCGACGAAGTGGGTATTCACCCACAAAAGCCCATGCTCCAATACGTCTGTTAGTCTATAAGGTGCCACGGGACTCTTTGCTGCTTTTACAGATCCAGGGTACGTCTACACTATGGGATTATTCCGATTTTACATAAGCCGGTTTAGTAAAACAGATTGTATAAAATCGAGTGCATGCGGCCACACTAAGCACATTAATTTGGCGGTGTGCCTCCACAGTCCGAGGCTAGCATAGATTTCTGGAGCATTGCACTGTGGGTAGCTATTCCGTAGCTATCCCATAGTTCCCGCAGCCTCCCCCGCCCCTTGGAATTCTGGGTTGAGATCCCAGTGCCTGATGGGGCAAAAATCATTGTCGCGGGTGGTTCTGGGTAAATGTCGTCAGTCACTCCTTCCTCTGGGAAAGCAATGGCAGACAATCATTTTGCGCCCTTTTTCCCTGGATTGCCCTGGCAGACGCCATTAGCACGGCAACCACGGAGCCTGTTTTGCCTTTTGTCACTGTCACCGTATGTGTACTAGATGCCGCTGACAGAGGCGATTCAGCAGCGCTACACAGCAGCATTCATTTGCTTTTGCATGATAGCAGAGATGGTTATCAGCCGTTCTGTACCATCTACCATGCCATTGTAAATTGGCAATGAGATGATGGTTACCAGTCCTTCTGTGCTGCTGTCATAGGTGCCCCTGGCTGAGATCAGCCGGGGGTGCAAAAGACAAAAATGGGAATGACTCCCTGAGTCAATCCCTCCTTTATGTATCAGAGGGGTAGCCATGTTAGTCTGGATCTGTAAAAGCAGCAAAGAATCCTGTGGCACCTTATAGACTAACAGACGTTTTGCAGCATAAGCTTTCGTGGGTGAATACCCACTTCTTGCATCCGAAGAAGTGGGTATTCACCCACGAAAGCTCATGCTGCAAAACGTCTGTTAGTCTATAAGGTGCCACAGGATTCTTTAATCCCTCCTTTATGGTATCTAAAAATAGAATCAGTCCTGCCTAGAATATGGGGCAAGTGTACTAGAGAACCAGTGTATCAGAGAACCAGAGAGCACAGCTGCTCCGTGTCAGATCCCGCAGAAAGGATGAGCTGAATGCCATTCACAGGGGGTGCCCCTGCAACAACCCCACCTGTTGATTCCCTCCTCCACCAGCCTTCCTGGGCTACCGTTTCAGTGTCCCCCCATTTGTGTGATGAAGTAATAAAGAATGCAGGAATAAGAAACAGTGACTTCTTAGTGAGATAAAATGAGGGGAAGGCAGCCTCCAGCTGCTATGATAGTCCAGACAGGACATTAAGCAGTGTGGGGGAGAGGAGCCCAGCATCCCGCTGCTATGATAGTCCAGGCAGAACAGAATCTTTTCTTTACACATGAAGGGCAGGGGCTGATGGAGCTCAGCCCCCTGTTGCTATGATTAAGACAGTTACCAGCTATTCTGTACCATCTACTGGGAAGTAGTAGCACTCATGGGCTGATGATGAGGACGGATACCAGTCCTTCTGTACTATACCATCTGTCACAAGGCTGATGATGACGATGGATATCAATCATATTGTACCATCAGCCACCAAGGAGGGGGGGCGAGGATGCTACAGTTCAGTGCTGCAGCATCGCGTCTACCAGCAGCATTCAGTACACTTAGGGTGACATTTAAAAGAGTCAAGAGATTATTTTGTTCCCTTTTCCTTCTGGGGGTGGGTGGGGAGGGTAAATTGACGAGCTATGCCCTGAACCACCGCGGACAATGTGTTTGACCCTACAGGCATTGGGAACTCAGCCAAGAATGCAAATGCTTTTCGGAGACTGCAGGAACTGTGGGATAGCTTGAGTCCTCAGTCCCCCGTCCCTCCCTCCGTGAGCGTCCATTTGATTCTTTGGCTTTCCGTTACGCTTATCACGCAGCAGTGTGCTGAGTCCCTGCTGTGCCCTCTGTCTGGAGATTTTTTTTAAAATGCTTTGGAATTTCGTCTCCTGTAACGGAGCTCTGATAGAACAGATTTGTCTGCCCATACAGTGATCACATCCGTACGGTCCATGCTGGAGCTGTTTTTGGATTTGGGACTGCATCGCCACCCGTGCAGATCAGAGATCCACGCTGGGCAAGCAGGAAATGACATTCAAAAGTTCGCTGGGCTTTTTCTGTCTACCTGGCCACTGCATCCAAGTTCTGATTGCTGTCCAGAGCGGTCAGTGGTGCACTGTGGGATACCGCCCAGAGGTCAATACCGTCGATTTATGGCCACACTAACCCTAATCCGATATGGTAATACCGATATTAGCGCTACTCCTCTCGTTGGGGAGGAGTACAGAAACAGGTTTAAAGAGCCCTTTATATTGATATAAAGGGCCTCTTAGTGTGGACGGGTGTGGCGTTAAATCGGTTTAACGCTCCTAAAACCGGTTTAAACGCGTAGTGTAGATCAGGCCCCAGACTAACACGGCTACCCCTCTGATATGTAACTTAGATGCCATCTGCCCTGCATAACAAAATGTGAACAGTGTCTAAACAAATAAACTACTAAGTGAATATATGTGAATAATTTATATTGTAATATGTTAAAACTATGTAGGATTTGGGGTTTTGTTTGGTGTGTTGTTTGTTTATTTGTTTCCTTGCATGAGTGTAATCTGTAAGCCGCAGCTCTGCACATAGCAAACACGTCATTAAGAGAGATTAAAGAGCATAGAACCATCTGTGTTGGTAATATTCACAAATCTTAAAAAAACTGCATCACAACTAACAATAAGCCTTTCTCCAAAATATAATTATTATTCAGCTAACAAATTGTAAATCTGTCTTCAATAGCTCTACCTGGTGACTTACAAATATTATAGTTGGGTCTGTTAGCACTGCCCATTAATAAGGTTGCCTGACACTCCCTTTATAATACCCTGTTTTAGTCACTTTTAACTTTGCAAAACTTTATCTTTTGAGGCTGAAGTTTTTCATCTAAGATGTCTGCCTCCAGCTGAATTTATTTGAAAATGTCAGTCACAACAGTTTAGCCATTTTCAAAAACAAGCCCAGGGAAATATATGTTGTTTTGTCCTTTTTTAAAAAAAAAATATTGAGAACTTTTCTTTGAACAGCTCTAGCATCCCCATGCTTTGGAACAGGGATTTGAACAGTGGGGTAGACGTTTTGCCTTTTGCTGTTCCTGTGAATGTCTGAACTAAGTTGGCCAACTTATAACTTTGAAAAAATCACAATTTACACATGCTCAGTAAGACTTGCTAGTGCTCAACAGCTAAAATCTCTGAAAAATCTATCCTCGCTGCACATGCTTCAGCCCCTCACATCTCTAGTGCTTACCAGACTGTATGGGCCAGTCTCACAGATTGACTGCTCATATTCCACACCTGGGTTATGGAGGTTCAGAAGGACTTTCCCTTTATTGCTTCTCCCAGCAGCTCTAGGCCAGGGTGGGGCTGTGCTCTGGAACACAGAATTGGGAGTCTGTCTCTCTGGTGACCTCAATCCCCGCCCACACACACATCCCCACAGTGGAGGAGGAAGCTGCCTGATTCAAAAGCAGAGAGGAGAGGGAAAAGAGTAGATTGGGGCAAAAATATTGGTGAGATGTGGTATGGGAGAAACTGTGACTAGGAATTGGAGGGGGAGGCTAGGGCTGGCTGGGCAAGGAAATTGAGGCACTGGGGCAGGAGGGAAGGACAGACAAATCTGACAAAGTATTGGCGGGGTGCAGGAGAATTTAGACAAGCTGAGCAAAGAGACTGGGACAAGGAGCCAGAAAGGAGGTGGGAGGGTGATTGAGATTGGATGAGAAGCCTGGAGAGAGAGAATGGGATTGGGAGCCAGTGGGAGGAGGAGAAAGAAAAAGGTTGGCCAAGGAGCTAGGAGGGGAAAACTAGAACTGGCTGAACAAGGAGACTGTGACTTGGCGTGGGAAGGGGGAGAGACTAGGTGTCAGGTGGAGGAGTGACTGGAGCTCGGTTAGCTATGATACCCCTATTCCCACCTCCATCCCAGGGTATTTTGGGTTGCTGTGATCACCCCTGGATGATACAGAAGAAATTATTTGATTAGCTTCCTCTCTCCAGCCCCCATAAAGGAGGTGAATAGGATTCACAGTTTAATCTACCCACGGTCACCTCTACACTCCAGCTGTCCCCACTTTTTATGCCTTCAAAGAAAGCAAGATGGTCCTATCTAACAAATCAGCCTTTTTATTAAATGTCTCTCCCACCTCCACCCTAGCATAAGTTGTTCCATCACATTCACTTTGGTCCCAATGGATCCTGCCCAATGCTAGAGCTGAGCCTAAGCCATGAAGTCAGATCTCAATCCAAACTGCCCCTGAGTTTGGGGAAATTCAGACCCAGGAAATGGCTCAGGCCGATGTCTATCTGATGCCCCAACTGCTCCTTCAGAAAGCCTCTGTCATCCAATATCCCTTTCTGCATACAGGGGCCATGCTATTCTGTTTACCTGCTCACTCTTATCCTAGACACCAGGGGAGGAGAAGCGAGGGTGTTTTCCAATAGTCTCTGCCTCCATAAGCAGGTGCTGCCTGATGACTCCCCAGCTGTCCCTCCCCAGCACTCATCTGTGTAAATTTCTCTAGGAGTCAGGGTGGTGATCAAACCATCCAGGTTTAGATACTCCAGGATTAATGGCAATGAGCTAATGCTTGCAGCTCAGATTTTCCTTGAGCTTCCCACTTGTTGGGGGTGGGTAGCTACACCTGCCAGTTGCACCCTAGAGGAGCAGCAATCTAGCCCTGCTTCATAACCCATCCTGGGAGTTTAAGGCAGCTCCTGACCTTGGTCCACTGTTGAAGCGTAGTGTCTCAGAGGGTCAGTGACTCAGAATGCCCATATGAAAGTGGAGAGAGAGATACAGGTTTGTTCCTCCTGTGCCAGGAGAGATCCAAAGTTAAAAAGGAGAAATGCAGTGAAACTGATCGCTCCAAAAACTGGAGAGAAATAATCCCACGGTGTAGTTTGTTGATTGCAGAACGGGGGCTGTGATGTAATTGTCCCCAACATTCTGGGTGCAATCACGGTGATAGAGGAGGGGGCAGAAAGAAGGAAAAGTGGGACTGTGGGAGGGATTGAGCCATTTGGGGATAGTGAGGGGCCTTTCCAAGAGACACTGGAGGAGGCTGAGGAGTAACTAGCCATTCCATTTCTGAGTTATTCCCTTTCATCATTAGGCCAGATTTATAATTATTTTTCATTGCTAACTTTTTCTTTCCCTTTGCATTGTCTGTGGCCTGACCTATTTGACTTTTTCTTGTGTTCCCCAGTTTAGTAAACCTGACATTTTGATTTACTTAATAGCCACATCATCAGACTTGTATCTGGTTCTACTCATAGCCTAGTCTTATTAGCTATGTCCTTTGGATAGCACAGGTACTTTGTTGGCTTATATAGCAGAGTGTCACCATTAACTTACTATTAATATTCCAGTTATCTGGAATATAATCATTAATGGTTTAAGCAGTACATAGCAGTGTACAGCTATGTATGTATGTATAGTAAGGAGTAATGTTGTTAATTGAACAACTGTGCTCGCTTTTTAAGCTGTGTGACTTTTTAAGTGGTGGGAAAAGTTTGTTTTTCTTTTCATGCAAATTTCAGAGTGGAATACAATTTTAATGTGCATTATCTTCTGGTTTCTTAGATTGTGTAAATTCACAATCAGCATAACAGAATTTTGCAAATGTCAACATGAATATGTGAATTTTTACAGGCAATTATACCAATTTTAGCAAAACTGAAAAAATAAATTATTTCATTTTGCTTATGTAAAGGGAGAGTCATTGAGATTAAGGCCAGAAGGAACCTCCAGAGGATCTAGTCTGATCCCTTGTCGATAACAGACCACCAACTACACCCAAATAGTTGACCGTAATTTTGATACTGGTTTTTTTTATATTACTTTATGGGAAATCAGTTGTACCCACTGAAGTATCTCTCAGGTTGTGCCTACACTGGAGCTAGAGGTGTAATTTCCAGCTCGAGTAGATATATTTGTGCTAGCTCTGATTGAGCTAATGTGCTAAAAACAAAAAAATAAAACAAAAAGCACAGTGTAGCTCTAATGGCACAAGCAGTGAGAAGAGCTAGCCACCTAACGTACCTAGGATTTCAGAGAGGATTTAACTCAGGGAGGCTAGCTGCTCATGCCACTACACTTCAATTTTTAGTACACTAGCTCAGTCAGAGCTAGCATAGATTGTCTACCTGGGCTGGAAATTATACCTCCAGTTCTAGCGTAGACATAGTCAAACTCACTATCGGGCCTATCAAATGTCTTTGATGGAAAAAGTCTCACTAAAATTTTAAAACTTGGGTGCTGAAGGTCCTCTTCAGCAACAGTCTTGGGGGAACAGCACCTCTCAAAATTTAGGCCTCTTATTTGGCTGCCTAGAATTAGTTATTTTCCCTTTACCCTCCGTCCTCACCATGAAGATGGGAACAATTTCCATACAGTCTAAAAGTTAAATTACAAGGAACTAAACAAGTTGGCTTAGAAAGCCTGGTCTTCTTATAAACGTTACCAGTAAAAGACAGGAAAGATTCCAGTTTGCTTTGGTCAAAACTGAAATTTGACTCTTGAGATTCACTTGGCCCAACTGAAAAGTTTATATGTATAAAATTATTAAAAACTCTGAGTGAGGGACAGAAGTTGTGATCTACTAATAGTCATTAATTTCTGATTTCAGAGTAGCAGCCGTGTTAGTCTGTATCCGCAAAAAGATCAGGAGTACTTGTGGCACCTTAGAGACTAACACATTTATTTCAGCATGAGCTTTCGTGGGCTACAGCTCACTTCTTCGGATGCCTAGAATGGAACAAACAGACAGGAGATATTTATACATACAGAGAATTTCTGAGTAGCCTACTCTTCAAGGGGTTAATCTCTCTAACTCATATGCTTATTCAGCTATTAGAACAATGTACTGAATAAATTGCAGGACTAGGCATTTGACAATTTTAAACTACCTTAAAAATCCTCATTTGTCTTTCTATTTCTACACCTAATATATTATGAAGATTTCTAGAGTCATTCTAACAATTCAACACATCAATGTTTTGGTATTACTACAAAAGAGATTGTTATCAGCACAGATCATGGAAGCAGCAGCAACACTTCACATTCTGTGTTATCACACAGTCATTAAATATTAAAAATACCCAAGACTATAGTCCTATTTAATGCTTCTGAAGGTTTCATTAATATTTTCAGAGGAAATAAGAGATTATCTTTATTACTTTAATATCTGCATTTGAGGCTGATGATATTTTCCATTAAGAAATACATCCTTTAGGTATGGAGAGAGGAGGCAGGAAGTTGGGGAGGAATATAAAAAAAGAAGAAATCTACTGATTGCCTTCACTTCTTAGATAAGATGCTAAATTTCTTTTGGGAAATCCAGCACCCAGTTTGGAAATAAAAAGAAATAAAACCTGAATCTGAATGTTAGGAAAAGTGTTTCCTTCTGATTCAAATACTTTGCAGGGAATAGCTACCAGTAGTCTAAAATATGTGCTGTTGCCATGTTCTGAGCATTCTCTTTTATGCTTATGTGACAAGAAAATATGAGATTTAGGGTTATAAAAAAAAACCCTCTACTTTTTACCAAAGGAAAAAGAACTAAAAATCATTATATGTCACAATTGTTACTGATTGTTAAAACTCAGCCTAGAATCGATGTAAAAGGGGAAGATGGAAACAGACATAAAAACCTATTAATCGGTGGATAAAGTTAAACAATGAGTCATGTGTGATAAGATATTTGTAATTTCGGGGGAGATATAATAAATCATATAAAAGTTCCAGTGAAATTTTATGGGATTTTCTGAATTTGTTTTGTTCTTTTAAACCAATGATTGTCTTTTCCTTAACAGATTTTCTATAATTAGAGACCATACAAGGAAGATCATTAAATATTAAAAGAGTTACACCAGCCATATGGTCACCTTTGAGAAATTTGGGAATCTTGTTTAGGCTGCATCTGTGTCAGTAACAGTTTACTAGCAATGTTAAGGACTCCATGCTGTATACAAGTGGACATGTACTAGAGGAAACGTAAATCTGAGGTGACATGGTGCCAGAGACAGTTTGTGTATACATCCTGCTCTCAGATGCTCAGATCCTCACCTAGGTTAGACATATAAAAAATGGCATATTGTAGAAACAGAAATCCTGTCTCATCTGGTGTAAGGATGAGTTCCAATGTACTCAGAAATAAGGGTTCCACTGAAAAAAACATGCACAGACATTGAATCATCAGGCATTTTCAATTATCAGGCTATAGATCTCAGTATAATGAAGTTTGTTATATAGAATTTGTTACTAGAGTTGGTGAGGAGAATTGGCCGTCTTAAAAGTTTGAGGCTCTAGAGTGGGAAACAAGTACATGTGGCTCTGTTCTAGATGCACACTGAGCCTTAACACAACAAAAAAAAATTCTATCATTACTGACAAAAAACAGTGACCAGCCGACCTCAAATAAAGTGGAGGTACAGTTTGTGAAAGCACCCAAAAGAGCCAGTGGCAGATTACCGCATGGGCTGATGAGGGCCAATTTGGGAGTCCCGCAGGCAGGAGCACTGGAACTCCGGCCCCACCCCCTGCTCCTCCTCTCCTCTAACTGGGGTCTCTCCGTCCTGTTCCTTCTCTTCTCCCTGAGGTTCCCCCCAGCCAGCTGGAAGATGGAGCCTGTGGTAGGGTAAGCCTATTCCCACTCCCTGCCCTCATGCTGATCTGGCCAAGATGCCCACTGGAGTCTGTCTCCCTTTCCCCCTGGCAGCGTGGAGCTGTCCTGAGGCCCCCCTCCTTGCCCCCAAAGGGAGATGCACCCACATAGTTTGGGGACCACTGCCCTAGGCTGAGGTAAGAGCCACCCAGGGAGCCCAGGCCAATGTGGGGAGCCCCAGTGCCTTGGGCGAGGAGCCAGGATGCCCTAGAACAGCCCCAAGCCCATGTCCCTGCCCCCCAGAGTGCACATCCCAGAGAAGTTGGAGGGTCCAGGGCTCCCCAGAGTTGCCCAGGCTCCCTGGGTGGCTCTTACCACAGCCAGGGTGCTGGCCAGGCCAGGGAGTAGGGCCTAGGGGAAGGGGAGGTGCAGGGCCCCATGGCAGGGGTGTGTATGCTGTGGAGAGCCCAAATGTCCTTTTTGCCCAGAGCCCCAATAAATCTTAATCTGCCTCTGAAAAGGTCAGGTGCTCATTTGAATTCTGAACTACAAGTGTTCCTGAGTCATAAAATCTGGACCATATGTGAACTTTCTCAAAGTTCAAGGTCTTGTATCAAGCAATTTGGTTTGATCCTGTCATGTGCACCTTTTACACAGTAAGTTTCAGGATTGCTACTAGCACGTCAGACTTCTGTATCAAAAATGGACTGACTACAGAGCTATATCAGAGATGTATGTCATCCATAAAATCCTTTAATGTACTGTCAGATTTGGAAGAAGTTAGCTTAAATAAGGTATGTTGCACACAGCCCACTTAGTGGCTGAACAGTATAATACAGCTTAGAATACCATTACATCTCCACTCTTTAAAACCAAGTTCTACATTGCTACTATTTGGAAAATTTACTCTACCACACTATTTTGAAGTTCAGTACATATAAGTCTGTTAAGTGTCTCTGAATCATACTGGTTTTCTAATTACATGACTCAAATGCATAAAACTTGGTTATCTGGCTGTTCATCATCAGCAATGACTGGCTCTGGTCAGTTCACAGTCTTTGGGTCTTCTTCTCCATCTGCCATCTGTAGAGTTTCCTTTATTGTTTGTTCTTTCTAAGGAAAAAAAACCTGTAAATGTTGACAGTTTTTGTTGAACTCTCCACTGTTGGTCTTGATCAAATATAGTCTGGGTGATGAATTCTTTTTCTTCACAATGGCTGAAGTTGTCTGTCCTTTGTCTCCATCCAGTTTGACAAGAACGTCATCACCAGGTACAAGACCCAGCAGTTCTCTGAGTGTTGTCTGTTGTAAAAGTGCTAGGAAGCTCTTTTTGCCTTTTTATCCAATTTGTCTCTTCATGTCTGGCCACTTCAAAGATAGATTTTTTGCCAACGCTGGAACACTAGTTCTGAGATTCCTTCCCATCAGGAGTTGTGCTGGACTATATAGTAATGTATGCTCAAATGAAAACTCTTTCCACTTTTGTTTATCCTTGGGGAGAGTAATATTAAAATATTTTGTACATAATTACTAAATATTTATAAACTGGTATGGAGAACAGAGGTATTTCTAAAGCAGAGACTTCTGTTATAATTTAACCGCTATATTTTTAGAACACGCAAGAACTTTTGTAATGTAAAACATCCTCCATTTGTGAAACTATGGGCTTGCTTTGTCCATCTTTTGATACAGTATCAACTACTTCAGTTTCCTCTTTTATGCTTTTCCTAATCTCCATGCTCCGTAAACTTCAAGGTGTTCGGAATGATGCGGCTAATGCTGCTGGACTAGATGACCTCCTGTTCCAACCCTAATCTTCCAACCCTAATCTTCTATGATTCTATGGTATTCAGTAGCTGCTCTTTAACTCAAAAGAGCAAGGAATGGATCTTTCTGATGTAAGATTATCCTAGCTGTTTGTACAGCATCTTCAGCCTCTCTATTCACTTGTGGGTAATGTGGGCTGCTAGTAATATGCTCTAGATCTTATTTCATTCAGAATGACTTAAGTTCTGCTGCAGTGAATTGTGATCCATTGTTCATCACTAGTTGTTCTAGAATAACAAAGTGAGCAAAAGTGAACTTCAGTTCCTCAGTAACACTGTGACACATTCTGTCTTTCAAGTACATTATCTCTGTATACCTGGAAAAATAGTTCACTTTGACCAGTTAATAATGGCCTCCGAATTCACACAAATCTGCAGCTAGTCTCTTCCAAGGTCTGTCTGGTAGTGGTGTTGTCATGAAAATATCTTTCCGTTGCATCGGTCTGTTAGCTCTAGTAGGTCAGGTTTCTATATCATATATGGACTGACTACAGAGTTTCCCTCTCAGAGAGATACAAACTCCAGACATGTATGTGTTCCATAAGATCCTTTAACGTACTGCCTGGTATGGCTGAGGTTAGTTTAAATATGGTAGTAAGTATGTCACACACAGAGCACCATAGTGGCTGATGGTATACTAAAGTTTAGTATTCCATTACAGAGTCCATCTTTGGGCACTGCTGAATATATTATATTATTAATTATTGTTAGTAGTAGTAGTATTTCTGATTTGACTATTATCCCTTGCAAGTCTGGACTGGATGTCCTGCACAAACAGGTTTCTTTCTCAGATGCTTGATGCTTCCTCCTCCTAAATTAGGCCAGAAATGCAGCAAATAGTCTTTTGTTCTGCCTCTCATATTGCTCTTCCTGGTTCTGGCTGGGACCTGAAGTTAAAGGTGTTTGCAAATAAGAAATAAAGATTCATATTGGGCTTGGGATGAAATTGCCGGTGCTTTTTTTTAACTCCAAACCAGTCAGACATTCTTAATCCAAATCACTTTCATGTGTCTCATGCCACAGAACCCTTCAGATGCCTACACTTAAAAATACTGTTGATACTTCAGAAATTCAAAGAGGGATTGATTCAAATAATAAGTAGAGAATTTCCTTTTTTTAATATTTATTTTTTCTTGTTTTAGATTCCATATGTCTCTCTATTGCATCTGCTTAATTAAAAGAACAGACTTGAATGGTAGTGCATTTTCATAGTGTATCTGCAGACATACTCTGACCTGAAACAACATGCAACATTTTGTAAATCAGTGGGATTGCATGAGGTGCAAATCAGGGCAGAATCCAGCCTAATACATCTTAGCTTTAAACAGAATCAATTATTTGCCAACTTACCAGGTTTGTTTCCGTGTATCGCTTACAAACAAATATTAAGGAAAAGCAGGGAAGAAAAAGAAGTGCTGTTAAACACAATTAATATGCAGTTACTTATGTCATACTGTGACCTACTGCTCTGTTGTTGAGCAAAAGAGGAGAAGGGCCAAGCAGTTCCCCCTCCTCCATACCATCTTGTGTGTGGCAGCAGGGTACAACAGCAGTCACAGCTCTCCCCAACGCACAAGGGTTGTTTCTGCCATTCTTCCCATAGTATGCAAGAGATAATGAAGGGGTAGAGAGGTAGTTACCCACCTGTTAATGTGTGCCATTCTGTGCTATTCTAGGACTATATGAAAGAGGGAAATATACTGCTATGCTATACCCACAGAGGAGGATTCCTGCGGAGATACATATAGTATGTGTTTAAAGTTCCTGGTGAATTAGCATGGTCTCTTTCAATTGAAGCCATAAGGTTTTGAGTTTTAGACATGGCTGACCACAGATTGACTTTTACATGATCTAGTTGTCATCACATATCACACTTGAGAAAAAGATCTGGGGTAGCTTTCTGTCTGCTTTTTCACATTTTAAAAACAAAAATATGTTTATGCCATGTGCATGCTGACAGCTGGAACATCAACAGCCACAGTCAAAGAAACAATACACAAAGAAAAAGTAAAATATCCAAAAGGAAGTTCAAGTCAGCTCTGCTACTGTGGTACTTCAAATGTACTGGTAATTTAGTTAAAAAAACTTAACCAATACAACTCATAGCACTTTTCATGTGGAGATGTCAAAGTTCTCTACTGATTTTACAAGGTGGACACAATACATGTGTATATGAACCACTCTGCCCAATACTGCAGGGGGAAATGGCAGGAGTTTAACAGCTGAGAAAAGGAAGTGACAATTACATATTGTTGACTCAGTTATTGCTACATATATCTTCAAGCTTCTCACCTGAAGGTGTAAGGGCCTGTAAATTGCATCCTTCTATGTTTGTGATGGAAGGAGCCTTCAGCCCAGGGGGTAGTACTGCCTCTCTGTCCATTGCTTTCTTCTGGGAAATGTTATAAAAAAGGGCAGCTTTAAAAGATGGTCTGGGCTGCAGAGGAACCTGCCAGCACAGAGTCCTGTACTGAAGAAGGGATAAGTATTGAAACAGTGCATCTTACAGCCAGCTGGTCCCTTCCCACTCCCAGCCATTGGTGGGCTGCAGCTCCAGGGCCCCTGGCATGGATGACCTTCACCCTGGGAATCTAGTGAATTAATCTGGCCCAATAACCACAAATGCTCCAGTTCCTATTGTTCAGAGCTTTCCTGCCATATTATTGCACAGAATATCTCTGCTTAGAACCTCTAGTGACAAACTTTGAAATGGAGAAAAGTTAGTCTGTTCAGTATATGCAAAGAGGCCTCACATTTCAGTTAAAATGACAAGTAACATTTAAAAAACAGATTCTGACACAGCTCAACACTATCAATCAATTTCTTCTGTTCAAATAAAGCAACAGTGCTGAAGTTGTGCCGTGTGACTCATGTCGTTGTGATTCTCTAGTCCATTTAAGCTCATTCTGCACTGATGTCAATCTCCTTCAATCTGCCTTGGAGGATGCCAATACCTTTTGCCAGACAGAGCCACACACCCTTTGGACTCCCATCCCCAAAGGCACTTTCCCTGTTCTCAGGCATCCCATGTACGAACTGTAGACCTCAGTGACATATCAGATGTTCTTGGGGGGCAGGGAAGAGGATGTCAGAAGTAAGGGATGGGAGGAACTGCAACAGCAAATCATCAGACCACTGTGCTCCTTTCTTGCCTCTTCCAAAGTCCTCATTTCCACATTCTGGTTTCATTATTCATAACTATTAATGGATATCTTTTACATTATTAGTAATGGATAGTGGAAGAAGTAGAAAATCAGGTGTTTGTAACTGTTGCATACACATTTGCAGGGCAGAAGCCACTTCTCAGGTTCTGGTGGGCCCATTGTGCTAAGTTATATACAAATACACAAATACAGCAGCTGCACCAAAGCTTTGAAGAGAACTTACAATCAAATTTGAAACCAGACATAACAAATGAGTTCCACAAAAAGGTATGTAGAAAGTGGGGAGGGTGGAGAAAGATGATTTAAAAAAAATATGGGAAAATCTGTTCTAAAGCTTTCTGAATTTGGAACTACATTTTGATGTTGCTGTTTCTAGCAAAAATATAAGTTTTCTGTCTTTTGGAAAGGAAAGAATGAACTCACTCCACTTCCATTAGATGCTATTATCCCATAGTCTCTTGGTTTGTCTGTAGTTTGTTTGTTTATTTTGAGAGGTATGGGCATTTCTGCTTATTAGGTATATTATATGTATGCTGTGATACAATGGTCCCAAATCCTCACTCACATCTGCTTGCACAACTCTAGAACTCTTCAGTGGGAAGTACCCATGGGCAAAATTAGGTTCACTGTAGGACAGGTAAGGCTATTATAAGAAGATTAAGATATGGTTTTTTTTTTTCAATTATTTCAACTGGATCATTAATAGTACAGTAATGTACATTTTTGTGATCAACAATAAACTAAGGCTATGCCCACTTAAAAGTCTGAGGAGTTAACGCCGTTTCTGGGCTCAGAGATCTAGCCCATGGGGATAACTTCATGAACCGGAGAATCCCCACAATTATCTAAACACTGTTTACCATGAGGAAGCATAAAGAAAAATGGCCAATGTTTCAGTGGATAAATTGGGGTCCTCAACCCAGCTCCTCCACCCCTTATTAAGGAAAGACAAATGCTGAGTAATCTGTGGAATTTAACGATCTATGGTTTGTTACAAATTGCAACTCCTCCCTAACACAGGAATTAAATACAAGCAAACTGGCTTAAGGATACCTTACTTTCTTTTCCTTGAAAGCTTATTTTTGATTGTTTGTTTGTTTTACTTCTTTATGACATATGAAGAAGGCCAAGAAAGTTTTTTTTCTCCTTTTTGTTACCCTAGAAATTTAGGCCCTGTCTAGGTTAAAAGTCTCTATTGTGACTGAAGAACCAATGAAATGGTGCTGTCACATGCATCCAGAGAGTGAAATACAAGCAACTGACATGGAAATGGGTGCCTGGGGAAGGAGGGTTGAGCAAGAAGATTCGCCTCACACACACACACACTGTCTCCTTTATAAGGTGGAAGTCAAATCCTAGTGAGGCAAATAGAAAGGAGCACAAACACTGCCAACTTAAGTGCAAGAGTGTAATAAGAAAAGCCAAAGAGGAGTTTGAAGAACGACTAGCCAAAAACTCCAAAGGTAATAACAAAATGTTTTTCAAGTACATCAGAAGCAGGAAGCCTGCTAAACAACCAGTGGGGCCCCTTGACGATGAAAATACAAAAGGAGCGCTTAAAGACGATAAAGTCATTGCGGAGAAACTAAATGGATTCTTTGCTTCAGTCTTCACGGCTGAGGATGTTAGGGAGATTCCCAAACCTGAGCTGGCTTTTGTAGGTGACAAATCTGAGGAACTGTCACAGGTTGAAGTGTCACTAGAGGAGGTTTTGGAATTAATTGATAAACTCAACATTAACAAGTCACTGGGACCAGATGGCATTCACCCAAGAGTTCTGAAAGAACTCAAATGTGAAGTTGCGGAACTATTAACTAAGGTTTGTAACCTGTCCTTTAAATCGGCTTCGGTACCCAATGACTGGAAGTTACCTAATGTAACGCCAATATTTAAAAAGGGCTCTAGGGGTGATCCTGGCAATTACAGACCGGTAAGTCTAATGTCGGTACCGGGCAAATTAGTTGAAACAATAATTAAGAATAAAATTGTCAGACACATAGAAAAACATAAACTCTTGAGCAATAGTCAACATGGTTTCTGTAAAGGGAACTCGTGTCTTACTAATCTATTAGAGTTCTTTGAAGGGGTCAACAAACATGTGGACAAGGGGGAGCCGGTGGACATAGTGTACTTAGATTTCCAGAAAGCCTTTGACAAGGTCCCTCACCAAAGGCTCTTACGTAAATTAAGCTGTCATGGGATAAAAGGGAAGGTCCTTTAATGGATTGAGAACTGGTTAAAGGACAGGGAACAAAGGGTAGGAATTAATGGTAAATTCTCAAAATGGAGAGGGGTAACTAGTGGTGTTCCCCAAGGGTCAGTCCTAGGACCAATCCTATTCAATTTATTCATAAATGATCTGGAGAAAGGGGTAAACAGTGAGGTGGCAAAGTTTGCAGATGATACTAAACTACTCAAGATAGTTAAGACCAAAGCAGATTGTGAAGAACTTCAAAAAGATCTCACAAAAGTAAGTGATTGGGCAACAAAATGGCAAATGAAATTTAATGTGGATAAATGTAAAGTAATGCACATTGGAAAAAATAACCCGAACTATACATACAACATGATGGGGGCTAATTTAGCTACAACGAGTCAGGAAAAAGACCTTGGAGTCATCGTGGATAGTTCTCTGAAGATGTCTACGCAGTGTGCAGAGGCGGTCAAAAAAGCAAACAGGATGTTAGGAATCATTAAAAAGGGGATAGAGAATAAGACTGAGAATATATTATTGCCCTTATATAAATCCATGGTACGCCCACATCTCGAATACTGTGTACAGATGTGGTCTCCTCACCTCAAAAAAGATATTCTAGCACTAGAAAAGGTTCAGAAAAGGGCAACTAAAATGATTAGGGGTTTGGAGAGGGTCCCCATATGAGGAATGATTTAAGAGGCTAGGACTCTTCAGCTTGGAAAAAAGAAGACTAAGGGGGGATATGATAGAGGTATATAAAATCATGAGTGATGTGGAGAAAGTAGATGAGGAAAAGTTATTTACTTATTCCCATAATACAAGAACTAGGGGTCACCAAATGAAATTAATAGGCAGCAGGTTTAAAACAAATAAAAGGAAGTTCTTCTTCACGCAGCGCACAGTCAACTTGTGGAACTCCTTACCTGAGGAGGTTGTGAAGGCTAGGACTATAACAATGTTTAAAAGGGGACTAGATAAATTCATGGTGGCTAAGTCCATAAATGGCTATTAGCTAGGATGGGTAAGAATGGTGTCCCTAGCCTCTGTTCGTCAGAGGATGGAGATGGACGGCAGGAGAGAGATCACTTGATCATTGCCTGTTAGTTTCACTCTCTCTGGGGCACCTGGCGTTGGCCACTGTCGGTAGACAGATACTGGGCTAGATGGACCTTTGGTCTGACCCAGTACGACCATTCTTATGTTCTTATGTCTCCCTATAAGGCTGTGGAAAGGCCATTCAAAATAGCCAGTTCCATACTCCATGCACTCTAGGGAGCGCAGCAACTGTTCAGTGCTGTCTCCTTTGCATCCCAGGCAGGGTGATGGGGAACTGGAAATCTAGAAGCCCTAGGAGTACTGGCCTCAAAGATCAGGCTCATGGCTCCTCTGCAGTCTGGGTTCCTGGTGCTTCTGGGTCCATGACTCTGGGGCAGCCTGACAGGCTCCATTCCCTTTGCTGGTGAATTTTGACATTTTTGTTTTTCATAACAAATCAGACAAAACCACATTTTGGATATCAAAATCCCACATACAATGGAATTACCTGTCATAGCTCTCCTAGAATGTATGTTTTTCATTCTGGTAGTGCTTTTCCTAAATCATGAAAAGTGGTCAGAGTCTGTACAGACTAGATCCCACAGGTCCTGCAGGACTTGCCGCCATAATAGCAGGAGCAGGTAAAATGTACTCGGTGTGGGCAGGATTGAGTGGGGAAAAAAACAGACTACAGTAACTTGGAGGAAAACACTAAACCTCTCATCAATTTCTCATAAATAGAATTTCAGCGATGTAAAGCAAGTTTTTCTTTTTAAAAAAATAAAGTGTTAACACTTAAATATTAGCAAGGGATAGAAAGAGATTTGATGTCTATTATAACAGGAGTTAAAGTAGTTTTACATGGTTTAAGCAAAATTTGTTTTATTCTTTTAGTGGTAAAAATTGTGTCTGAATTCAGCTTATGTATATAATATATTAACCAACCAATGAGTCTGTTTTTTTTAGTAGCATGCGAGAATCTGTCTCTCTTGCGGGATTTGTGGGAGCTAAGGTTTTTGTGGGTGGGAGCAGGTTAAAAATGCAAGAAACAGTGTGGTAGCAGGTGGAAGTGGGTATTGTGGGGTGGGATTAAAAAAATAGTCCCATGCAGGGCTCTAGTACACACTTCATGGAAACTGCAATCTGAGCATAGGACATAATTTATGTTCATCTATATCTCTCCAGCAATTTTCATATCTCACAAATGTTGTAAATTATACTTAATGAATAAATCACAGTGATTTTGATAGGACTAGAAAGATAGGTTTTTAAAAATAAGCTCATGAAATCCTAGATTTTTGCTTAAAATCTGATTTGGACTGTGCAGTCTGTTGAAGGTGGGGTACCTCGCCACCTGGGTCTGAGGAGGGCCAGTCCACCTCACTCAGTCTCTAGACCACGCTTGATGTGGGGGCAGGGGGATTCAGTGAGACCTGTTAAAGTATGGCTCAAGCCTGCCCTCAAGTGGAGCTGTAAACCATCAATCAACCTAGGCTAGGGTTCAGAGCAGGGCAGCCAACACAGGCATTTAGCTCGGGTCTGCCCTCAGGTGGAGCAGCAAATAAGCACGTAGCCCAAGCTCTGGTTCAGAGGGGGATGGGGGAAACAAAGTCTCTCAGTTCCAACCTGTACTTAGGTGTGGCTGCAGACAGTTAATGACCCCAGGCTCTGGTTCAGAGCTGGGTGGGACACAACGTCACCCAGCCAGGGCCTGCAACCAAAGTCAGTTAACGCAGACTTTCCTTCAGCTAGCCTGAGGAAGGGGGAGACTTCCATCCACAGCTTGGGTGGCAGGGGGAACGCAGGCCCTCCCACTCCACTGCATCCAGGCCCAGGGCCCTAAAGATGGCAGAGGAGTCTGTCACCGTTTCAGCGGGGATCCAAGCCGCAACACGCTGACTCACCCTCTGCCAGCATTACAGCCAAACAGGGGTCTACTACCCCTGGGCCACTTCCACACTCTCCCTCCAAGGGTACCTGCTGATCCAGTGAGGTGAGGTGACCGGCGGGGGGCCTTAGTTAACATAAGTACATAAGAATGGCCCAGCTGGGTCAGACCAAAGGTCCATCCAGCCCAGTATCCTGTCTGCCGACAGTGGCCAATGCCAGGTGGCCCAGAGGGAGTGAACCTAACAGGCAATGATCAGGTGATCTCTCTTCTGCCATCCATCTCCACCCTCTGACAAACAGAGGCTAGGGACACCATTCCTTACCCATCCTGGCTAATAGACATTAATGGACTTAACTGCCATGAATTTATCTAGTTCTCTTTTAAACACTGTTATAGTCCTGGCCTTCACAACCTCCTCAGGCAAGGAGTTCCACAGGTTGACTGTGCGCTGTAAGAAGAAGAACTTCCTTTTATTTGTTTTAAACCTGCTGCCCATTTAAACCTGTTGCCAGCAGAACCTCGACTGGGGTTGGGCCAGTTGGCGGTCCAGGCCAGCCATCTGTCTCCTGTGGGGCCGGGTCGTCCAAGAGCCCGGGTGGTCCGGTCCAGTCATCTTCTTCTCCTGGGGTCAGGTTAGTCCAGTGTCCAGGCAGTCTGGGCCAGTCGTCTGCACTCTGTGTGGGCCTGCTGTCACTTCCCAGCACGAGAGCTCAAGGGAAGCATTTGTCGCCTCCAGTGGCTAGGCCCTGACTGAGCTTCTGTGTCCCACCTTTATACTTCTGGCCCCACCACTTGGCTTCCGGGGGCAGAGATAGGGGTAGAGCTCCACCTACGAGAGGGTAGAGCCACCCTCTTTTTCTGTGTCTGGGGAGGGCCAGTCCACCTCACTACAGACTGATAATTATGTGTAAAAATCCTTCTGAGGCTAGTTCAGAGTTACTGTATACTTAGGGGGCCTATTTTACACAATTAAAGTTTCTTGGTGGTATGTTGTAGGTGAGTAAACAAAGAGATTTTATAGATAAAAGGGCCTAATAATTCACCAGGGTAGAAAAGTATTTATTGTGCTGCTACTGCTGCATATGACATTCCATGCTCAACAATGACAGACTAAAACTTTGGTTCTGCATCTAACATGAATTTATAAATACTCAACCTGTTAGTACCACATCTGTGTAGCAAATGCAGAAATCACAAAAAGTCCTGCTAAATCCAAGCCTGATATTCAGTAACTCTGTGGGCAGTAGCTTTTACAGGGAATTTCATGGAAATTTATGTTCACTAGACAGAGTGAAATACATGGGATTCAGAGGAAGGTGTAGCCAATGATTTCAGTTTATTTATCCATTTATTGTGTAACATTATGATTAATCAATATGTTATATTACATATATTCATTGTATGTTAATTAGAGTTAATTTGTAGGGTTATAAAACTATAAGACTGATCAGTATTTAGAGGAACCAAATATTAGACTTGAGTAAGACAAGCTGAAATACAAGAACCCATAGGTTGAGACTTAGCTATTTTAGGCCTTGGAGACAAGAAATGATGACTTAACCCAATGACCAAGAAATAACTCAACACCCTAAGATTATGGGAAAAGAGGTACCAAGTGGTAATATAATTGCGCAAAGTTACCAACAAGATTAATATTAAATCATAAAAATACTGTAAAGGTGCATCTGTCTCAGACTTATGTCTTAACCACGAGACACAGGTTGTGCATCAATGCTAATGAGAACAAAGGGCACTTACACAGCCTATAGAAAATTGAGGTCCCTTAAGTTTCCAGGGGACAACAGACCAATAAGAGAAAAGAGGGTTGACACTTTTATGGGCATGCACAGAATGCAAATATAGGCAGAATCACATTATAAAAAGGGGAAACCCAGAACAGGAAAATTGGGCTCCCAATGGGACACTCCAGCAGGAACCATTCCTCTACTGATGATCAAGCCTTGAGAGACCTATCAGACCCTAACACTATTGTTAAGGATGTGAGTATAACTATATTTGTAACTTGTGCATAGGTCTGTATAGAATTTCTATATGCTTGGGTAATCAATCATAACTTTAATAACACTTGTAAAATAGACTAGACTTTGTACTGGTGAATGTATGTGTGGTCACTACCCTTGGTCTTTATGTGTTCCTAGAGACACTAACTCTGAAGCAAGTAGCAGCGGTGACCACTCTTTTAAGCTTGAAACTGTAGCTGCCAGAGCCGAACCCATGGTGGTGTAATACCACATAACAAAATTCACTTTAAATAAAATAAAAGGCTACAAAGGTCGGTAAGATTATTCTTTAGGGTAGTCTCAAACTAACAGATTCATTTGATATAGAAAGAGGGTGTGGGATCTCCGTAATATCACCTTCTCCCTGCTACATGTGACGTGGAGCCCAAATGCTTGCACTGACAACTGTGTATAACAAGCCCAGCACGTTTAGCGAAGATTTTAAGGGACAATTCTCCAAGTGACTTGGTGGCTTTAAGGCAGACCCATTACCTTTGGGAAAAATATCAGTGACAAACTTTCACCCATAGTAATAGGTTTCTACTGCCCTTTGTTTTCAAGGCTGTCTTCACAAGGAAAGGGTAGAAGTAATTACTTGTTTATTAAATGAAAGCTTAGATTCTGATGGGGAGAGGCTTCCCCGTAGATTTATCATGAAGTGCAGGGGCAACCAGGAATGATGCTGCAGGGAGAAGATGATCCCCAGTCCTTATGCCTATCTCCAAAACCCCAGGGATCCCAGTCCCTGCTGTATATCCATGGCTTGGCTTCCATGGATCCCAGGAAGGTGGGAAATGATTGTACAGAAACTGGGGGTCCAGACATCCATCCAGTTTCAGTCACCTGCTCTCACATGGGTGAAAGGAACAGTGTAGGCTTCACTTATTTTCCTGTATGTATAAATGCAATATTTTTGTTGAGCAATTTAACTAATCCTATGAAATACGTATTGACTTGGAGTAGTCCTTATTGAACAGAGGTCAACAACAAGGATTTGTTTTTACAATTATCAGTAATTGAAATGCTACTAACTAGCTTCCAATAAATATTAAGTCCCTTAAAGGGATCTCTAGTAATAAGTAAGTACTTTACTTTGTGTTAGTCATGTAAATGTTCTGTGCCATTTCTATCAAAAATATGCAATTCTTGGTAACTCTGAGGGCAAGTAAATATTATAGTTATTTTCAGTAATTAATAATTAATCAGTATATGTTTCTTGGATTGAAAAGGGGAAGACAGATTGGTGGAATTATGACCTCCCTTCCATTGGAACTGGCACCTCAGAGATCTATCAGCACTCCTCTATTCTCCTCTTTCCTTTACTTAAACTAATTGCATACTCCAATTCTAATGGTTAAAATGCCTTAAAATTCTGCAATTTTTATGAGAACCAAATAAGCTCAGTACTAAGGCAGTTTGCCTAAGTGACTTAGATGGCTATATCCTACTTTCAAAAGCATCTTAGATACTTAGGAACCTAAATCCCACAGACTTTCAATGAAATTTAAGGCCCCTAAGTGCCTAAGTCACTTTTGAAAATGGGGCATAATAATCTAAATCACCTAGGTCCAGATTTTCAAAAGTATTTAGATGGGCACCTAGTGGCTTTACTGAAGTTGGTTAATGCCTCACTCCCATTGAAATCAGTGGGAATTAGGCACCTAGCTCACTTAGGTGTTTTTGTAAATCCCACCAGTATCTTTAGACAGCTAAATACCTTTGAAAATCTGGCTCTGGTGACTGGGAGGTGAGTCACAAGACCTTCTGTAGTTTAACTTCATATACAAATGAATCCCACATTACCCAGTAACCTTGGAGTTGCATTATAACATTTCAGCTGATGGCTTAAGAAAAAGAGTGTGAAGTTTAAGCACTTATACTTGATCTGGCACATACTGTCTCTGGGCCTGATCCAGCTCCTTCTGAAGTCAGTGAAAAGGCTCACGCTGACTTCAGTGGAGCTGAAGGAGCCCCTGACCACTGACACATCACCCAAATCTTCCTCAACCAGAAGAGGAACTGCCAATACAGCACAAAAAGGGCCCTATATTGTGTCCATGGAAATTGCGCAACCAACCTTGAATTTACAAGTACAAGTGGCAAAACGAGTATACAAGCAAGAGAGAGGTGTGTCTAAAAAAAAGAGATAGGAGGATCATCACATACATGTAAGGAAGCAGTGGGATGGATGGACTGGCTGAGAGTGTATGTGTGTTTGTGGGTGGCTAGGGAAAAGTGAGGGGAATACAGAGAGTAGGGCAAAGCAAAGGAAACAGTGTTTATATTTAAATTTAATCCCTGACCAGTGGTGAATATTAGGACCAAAGGGCCTTCTCAAAATCAAAGTATTGTTTATTTTAACAATAGGAACAAAGTGTTTACAGGAAAAGAATTTTAAAACAACAGACTGCACACTTCTGTCTTACCTAAGCCCCCTACCATCCAGTGATGGTGACCTGGGCAGGTCTGGCTTCTTGAGCTGCCCCAAAAGGTGCCTGCATCTTAGTCAGGTTCCCTCAGAGAACTCCTCCAACAAGTATCCCCTCTTTTGAGAGAAAGTCCCTTTTTAAACTGCTTTTGATCCTCTGTTTCCCAGGCCTGGGCTCTACTTGTCAAAACTAATTTTGTAAATAGGCTGGAGTCAGAAGGCAAAATCTCCAGAGCTAATAGTTTGGGAATTATCTCTTAACAACTTTTCACTGTTTGCTGAAGGATGCCTTACCTTGAGCCATTGTTTCCCTTCCTTCTTGTTCTTCCTGACAACCCCCTATTAAGCTAAACAAACACATGTATACAGTAAACATCTCAATAGAGTATTCATAAGTCATTACAAAGCAGCTTAACTTTAGTCACTTCTCCACTCTGATTTAGGATTTTAGATCAAACAAACTCCAGTGCCATAAGAAAATTGGGAGTGTCCCATTCTGCAGCAGCCGTTCTCACTTTTTCATGATCTTGGTATGTAAATAAATGCCTAGAATGTGGGACCCCATCTGTCAACAGCATGGGTTGATGTTAGCAGCAGAGGATGATGAGATAGCAGTTATCGAGACTCAAAGGGAGTAGCATCAGAATGGATTATGAGAAGACAATTTTGTTGCACAGACTATGAAACTAGTATATCTCATGTGTACTTTGTGCTCATGAGAGTGGGAGAAATATCTCTTTAATGATCAATACTGTACAACTGCTTCACTGCTACTATGAGGTACATGCTGAATTTCATTCATCTCATTGGAAACATTGTTTAAAATGACAGTATGGAAACTCATCAAATGGGAAGGTGATGGAGGGGGGGTTAGAATGTTCTGATAAAGCTGAAGCTGTGAATAGCTAAACTTGGGATATGTCTTCTCATATTTTAAATTAAAACTTAAATTATAGGATGATCAGGCAAATGTCACCTAGATGACACTATAGAAAGGGGTATTTCAGAAGGTTTTTAAATTATATGTTTTTTTTTCTTAATGCAAGACACAAATTATTCTGATGAACAGAAAAGCTCGGGGGAAAAGACAATATGTATATGAAAAACGGAAAAAAAAGACACCTTAAAGTGTTGCTATATATAGTCAACCATCTGTGTATTGTTGAGCAACTAGACGAGACTGCTCAATAGTCTAAGCCAACAATTACACATTTTGCCCATTACGGCGGCCCTTGATAGGACAGCTCTGGAGGGGTGGGGTTATTGTGGCATAATCACACCCTTGGGTATTGGATATACAACTGCATCTCAAATCTTGTAACACCCCAGAGGTGTGATTATCTGCTGTCGTGCTTAAATTCTTAATTAAAACAAGAGCCAAGGTGCAGATAAGGTCTGTGATGGATTATGGTCATTCTTTGGTTGTACGAGGGGCTATATGTGTCTTTGGAGTTAAAATTCAGGTGCTTGAGTGAACTCAGCAATACTGAGATGTACTCAAATCTAGCTTGTCTTAGTTTTACCTATGACCTGACACAACAATGTAGGATCACGTACAGCATACAAAAAGCAGCAAACCCCAGAAATCAAATCAAATTCCCTAAACTCTGAACGTGTAGGACCAAAACCATTCAGACACTTTGGCTCTTTAATAACACTTCAGAATTTTTAATTAGTTAAAATTGTAAACTTCTACAGGTTTGTAATGATGCCAAATTAAACAAACTGATTCTTGCAGTGGTTATACTGAAAAATAGAACAACTGAATGGCAGACACAAAACACCGGGAAAATATATACTAATGAATATTAACTATTGTACTTTGCGAATATTAAGATGGATATGTGACAGTGGTACAATTAACAAAGCACTCTGGTGAGTTTTTAACTTAATTTTATTTTATTTTTAACAAATATTAACCTGACTTAAGCTCTCTTGTAAAGGTTACATTTGCATTTACAAAGAACTTCCAAGGAATTTAACCACAATGAATTTTAACAAGGCAGCTTCCAGCCCTCACTATTACCTATTTTTAAATTTTATGAGGCTCTTCTAGCAGTTTTGTAGCTGTTAAGATGAAAGTCTGGATGCATGCATTCTTTACAAGAAAAGAGGAGGAGGTGGAGGAAGAAGAAGAAAAAGAAGAAAGAAAAATAATCAATTTGGTATCAAATTTATTCCAAAGCTGAAAAGTGCATTTTTTTCTGATTGTGAAAGAAGACATGCAGGGAGGTCAAAGGTCAAGCAAAGAGGAGACAGTATTGTGTAGGAACTGTCACGCATCACCACCTATTTTGACATGCACAGGGCCGTTTGTTGTCTGTCGAACATGCAAATTAAGTGCCTGCTGTCATAGCTAGCCGATATCTGAAAGTGGAAAATGAGACCACCTGTAACCAGTGAATGGAATGATGGACAAGCATTCATAGCTCGTCATTTCCAACGCCATTCACACCACCTCCGAATTGCATATGACATGTAAAAATCTTTTCTTAATATTCACAACCGGGAAGTTTGGGGAATTATGGAGGCTTCAACTGCTGCATCTAATGGGTTCTCCAAGCAGACAGCTGTGACTGTGAGCTGGCTTGATAATTAGGTGTCCAGGAAGATTTTATGCTATGAATCCGTTAAAAGGGAGAAAAGAAAAAGAAAATAATGGCAAGCAAAACTCACTGGAATAGAAACCATATTAACCCTTGAATATCTTCCCCACCACTGGGCTTTTACACTTTCTGTGAACTCAGATTTGTAAAATCAAATCTACAATAATTTGTCTTCTCCTTCTGAGCAGCACTAATTTGCAATCCTGCTACTTGCTACTTCAGGAAGTTATGTTCTAAAGCACTTTAATGATTTTAGTTTCCTTGGGAAGACTTGAAAGCTCTAAATATAATATGCCAATTTCTAACATAGTTGAAAGCATAGACATATATATATATTTATATATATATAAAATCTCTAGTAAAGACATTGAATTAGTTTTAAAAAAATAGAGATTCATCGCTGTACTAAATTCATGTTCCATAGCAGGTGTTTGTACATATGAAAACTGAATAATTTAGCTAGACCTTCTACAGTCCTTTGTTAGTATCTCTGTTATGCATGAGGTCCTATATGTACTGTATATGTTTGTGCATGGGGCCCCATATACACTGCAGAAAGTATTTTTGTTAAGGTTCAGAAAAACTATTATCTGTGGAGTATTACTTCTGCTTGTTAATTCCAAGCTCCTATTAAAAATATTCCAAGCAGAACTCAGTTCTAAAATATTTAAAACTAGAAGAGTTCAGACACACCCACCAGCACAACAAGCTCACAAATCCTGTTATTTTAGGCAGCCCTTAATTAATTAATGTCAGTGGACTGGGCTTCCCATCCCTAAATGAAATATTAAACACTTCAGTGTGCTACTTATGTTCTGTTCTCTGAAAGACTCTTTCTGGTTAGACTGACACTCAAATAAACAACACACACACACACACACATATACAGTAGACAGTTCAGGTTGGTTATTCAGCCTGCTGAAGATGAATCACAACTCAGCAATAGCAGATTATTTATGAATGTTTTCAAGCAAACTTAGAGAAGTCCGTGGAGTTCTACTAAACAAGGACTGTTCCTGGTCCCTGTGGTGTGAAGCTGGCGTCACAGAAATGATCAAATACATCTAGAAAAAAGTATACGAGTACTTCTAAACCAATTTATTTGAGTCACACAGTTTGAAAACTTTCCTTGTAAACAGGCTTTATACTTGAAAAAAAGATTATAACTTTCTCCTTATAGTGTACATGCAACAAAACACAACTCACCTGGTGTCCTGGGACTCCCAGCTCTGGGCCTCCTATTACTCTCCTTCTCCCTCCCATCTCCTTCCCCCTTGGGGGATCAGAGAGAGGCCAGAGAGGGAAGAAGGGGAGCTGCCCCCAAACTGACAGTATTGTTCAGATAGGGAAGGGGTGAGGAGGGAGGGAGCAGCTAGGCTGACATATTATTCACAGGAGGGGCAGGGAAGGCGGGAACAGAAAAAGTCCAGCAGTGCAGGGCCAAAAATGACACCGCCAACCCTGCCCCCTCCTTTGAACAATGTGTTGACTCAGCATCTCCCCCCTCCAACAGTGGCTGAATTGTGGCAGCTGGTGTGGTAGAGCCTAGACTCCACCTATCCACACTGTGGCTCAACCATTTTTTATTGAACTTTGGGGGGAAATGCTCCCTAATGTAGAGCAAACTTACCAAATTTCAGCCCAAAAGGGAAAACATTGTGAAAGTTATAGGCAACTGAAACTGTACTGGAAATGCTTGGGCAGTATTAACTATGGGCAGCACTATGGGTCAGATTGCAAACCCCTAACTCACATTACTGATTGCCAACCCTTTAACTCACACAGATAATCCCCTTGACTTCAGTGGAATTATGCATAGGTGTAACTGCTCACCAGTGTGAGTAAGGAGGGGGTAGAATCTGGCCCTACATGCACTGCCTAATATAGGAGGAGATGGTGTTAGAAAGAAATCATTACCAGATGCTAATGTATACGTATTATTACTACCCATTCAAATATATTTGAAATGCTTGTCTTATCTTGGGCCAGATTCTGCCACCTTTACTGATGTTCAGTAATCAGTACTCAGACAAGTGATCCTACTATACAGTTCAATATAGGTCACATGGGCAGAATGCAGCTCTCCCTGAGGAAGTGTTGTGTATAAAACTCTCTGGACCCAATATGTAACCAGTGCTTATCTTGGTGAGTATTAACTCAGGGGAGCAGCCCTAGTAAATGCTCTCCAGCATTAGTATGGGTTGTACAGGCTAGTCCTATCCAGGGCCAGATTAATGCAGGAGCTTTAGGGGCTGCAGCCCAGGGCCCAGGGCTAAGAGGGGCCCCACAAAAATAAATCCATAACTATATGCAATTCAGTGAACATAAGAACATAAGAACGGCCATACTGGGTCAGACCAAAGGTCCATCTAGCCCAGTGTCCTGTCTACCGACAGTGGCCAATGCCAGGTGCCCCAGAGAGAGTGAACCTAACAGTGATCTCTCTCCTGCCGTCCATCTCCACCCTCTGACAAACAGCGGCTAGGGACACCATTCCTTACCCATCCTGGCTAATAGCCATTAATGGATTTAACCTCCATGAATTTATCCAGTTCTCTTTTAAACCCTGTTATAGTCCTAGCCTTCACAACCTGTTGATCGCAATCGACTGGTCGATCCTGAAGCCTCTGCCAGTCGATCGCGATCTCTGGGCCGCTAAAAATCCAGTGGCGCAGCAGGGCTCAGGCAGGCTGCCTGCATGCCGTGGCCCCACGCCGCTCCTGGAAGTGGCCGGCTGCTGGCAAGTCTCTGTGGCCCATGGGGGGGGGGGCTCCGCACACTGCCCCCGCCCCCAGCACTGTCCCTGCAGCTCCCATTGGCCCGAAACCAGCCAATGGGAGCTGTGGGGGTGGCACTGGCAGGCAGCACATGGAGACATGCTGTGGTCCCCGCCCTTCCCCCCGGAAAGCGCAGAGACATGCCAGCAGCCTGCTGCTTTTCGGAAGCGGCATGGGGCTATGGCAGGCAGCCTGCCTGAGCTCTGTTGTGTTGCCAGCCGGGAGCTGCCTGTGGTAAGCACCTCCCAGCCAGAGCCTCCACCTCACACCCCCTCCTGCACCCCAACCCCCTGCCCCAGGTTAGAATCCTCTCCTGCACCAAACTCCCTCCCAGAGCCCAAACCCCTCACCCTCTCCTGCACCTCCAGCCTGGAGCCCCCTCCTGAACCCAAACTCCCTCCCAGATAGAAACTAATATAACAACTGTTCTAAGATAAGAAGTAGGCTATTTTGAATTAACTTAACTATATTCTACATGTTTTAAGACTGAAATGTAACCACACAATGGCTTTATGTTAATTAAAAGGCAAGTTTAGTATAGCATTAATAGCCTCAATGCCATACTTGTGATCATTTTGTTTTAAATTAGGAAAAAAGACTTGTATACAGGGGACCCACAAAATCTAATAGCCCCAGGCCCAGAGGAGAGTTTATCTAGCCCTGCTCCTATCTGCTGATTTAAGAAGTGATGTGCTGGAGTCAATGGGAGATGCTGAGTGCCCATCACGTTTGAAAATCAGACTTATATAAGTATGTAACTACAGATTTAGCAACCCAACTTCCAACTTGCATTTTTGAAAATCTTGGCCTATTGTTTTGTTTTGTTTTATGTTTTTACTTGAAAAACTGGTCTTTTGGGAAGAAATATAGACCAAGGATTCAGGACTTCTTTTTCTTTTGGCAAGACCAGCAGTGTGACTAGAGGGAAGAACAAGAGCAGGTCAGCAAATCAAGTTTTCTGTGTTATGTATTTGCAGGAGTCTACTCACACTGCTAAAAGAATCTGTCAATCCAAAATTGCAAGGACAACAAATCGAACTTATAATGGAACCCTGGTTCCAAACATAAATTTGAAGAGACTATTGATTTTGCTATAAGAGTGAAATGCACCTCAGCACAAGGCCCATGCACTACTTAAATGTAGGTCCCACTTAAACCCTATTTTGAAAGCTAAATGAAACTTAAACTGTGTACTCCCTTTGCACTGAGTGATGTTCACCCTAATTGAGCAAACTCAGGAACAAGAAATCTCAAGGTATTTCCCAGTAAAATTGCCTAGAAGTGTTATCTAACATTATATGTATTTAAAATACATATTTATTTATATTTTATAAGTTGTTAAAATACTGTAAATTCACATTTGTACTATCATAAAATATGCCATCGTCTGATATGTAGAATAATTGCAGAAGTTTGTATTCCTGAATTAAAATTCATACTGCACTTCTGTGTATGATAACATTCCAACTGATAATAAAATTTATTTATTGAAGCCTTTATAAAAAAAATAACCTCCAACAGTGAATCATACAAGTAAGAAGGAAAAAGGCACAAACAGTCTCTTGCATGCTCCATCCCTCATTTTCTGTTTTAGTTTAATTTCTCACATCACATTTAGGTGAGGGTTTTATAATAGACAATTATTTCCAGATGATTTTATCTAGCTATTTTAGAAATGCTCTCATAGTATTATCTAGAGATTAAGGGTAAGTCTGGAAGAAAACACAGTGTGACAATAAGTTGTCTGTCAAAATATGCTATCAAAGGACGTGTACTGGACTAAATAACAAACAACAACAAAGTAAGTATCATGCATAGTGATGAAGTTCTCAAACTGCAGTTTTATGATGGCAGCTTAAAGTTTCTTACATGCTCTTCTGTTGCAACACTGAATGAGCCAGGGACAGCTGCACCAATTCTACACAATTAGTCAAGGTCAGACACTGTAAATTGAGGACATTCACTATTTGTCAAGAGAACAAAAGAAGGCGATCTAGCCATTCTCAGCTGGGAATGACTGTTAGCTAAATCCATTCAATAGGTGGTAAAATTATGCCTGCCCTCTTTTTGTGGAAAGTGGAAAGGGACAATCTTTCTGGACAATTCAAGTGTAAGAACTAACAAGGCAAAGCAATAGCACAAAACACAATCTTGTTTTAAGTACTGAAAGCATATGTTCATTGACACAAATTAATGTTTTGACACTTGAAGAGATGGAGATAATTTCAAAAAGTTTCAGGTACAACCATAAAACTTACCAAAAACTAAAAAGCTAAAAATAAGCATTAAAAGTGTATAAAATTATTTGTTTACTCTGATTTTAATTATTTTAAAATATATTTTTTCATCACTATAGAACAATATAAAATATACATAGATAGCAGACTGGACAAAGTCTCTGCAAAGACATTCTCTCAGTATAAGCAAACAACAATAGATAGAAAATTTAAAAATCAATTTTTGAAATTCCTACTATCCAAACATTTGTCATTATTATAAGAGAAAATACAGGGGAAAATATTTTTAATAACAAGATTGCCATTTTGTTGGTGTGTAAGTTAATGATATTTACTTGGTACTTTATCAGTGTCCATGAAATAAAAACAGAAAAGGAATAGTAACCAAAAAATGAATAAGAAGACTGAGATACATAAAGGAAATGAAGTGATGGGTTTCATGGCATTGTATAAATTATAGAAAGTTATAAAGCTATCAGAAACCATTTCTTAGAAAATAATACATATGTACAATAAGTCATTTTGAGAAATGAGTTTTGCCTGTGTAAATTCATTTACCTATGCGTGCAAGCAATGTTGCTTTTTAAAAAATTGTGTATCTGTTTGTGTGTCCACAATTGTATGCCAACAAATGAATACTGGGTTGAGGCCACTTAAAAAATGTTTTTTTTATATATTTAGATTTGTTTTGGTTGTTGTATTTTGAAAAATGGTTCGCAGAGCATTTGAATATGCAAAAACTATTTTCTAAAAAAACTCTAGGGTGGATATGAATGCTATACTATATACTTTTCAATGTTTGAACATTTATACATGTGGGTAAATTGTATCAAAGGCAGCATATCTTTAAAGCAGTTGAGGCAGGAATTCTGAAAATTAAGCAGAGTTGAGGGCCCTGAACTGTCTAAGCTCTATCTTTAATTGAAAGCATTGAGGGCCAAATTCTCTTTCTCTGGACACAGCCTGAAACCACGTTGCATTTGGGTAGCTCTGCATAGATCCTGCGAAGAAAGGAACTCACCGTTTAGTAACCTTTGCAGCTATAGAATAACAGAGCCCGTCGCAGCGCTGCAGCCTAGCATGCTCCACTAGAGGGGAGGGAGAATGTGAGGATCCACATAGTGCTGTATCAGGCTCTTGCTCTTCTTCTGCCTCACCTCTATGCCTTTCACTGCTGCTCTTAGGGAGTCACCATGGACCTGAGCTCCATATCAGAAGTGCAACCATCTGTACTGGCTCTGCACAAGGCTTGCCCCCTTGTGCAGTGGATCTGCTCCCATAGAGAAGGGGGCAAGATTTGTCTCTAAATTGATTGCATTTGGGGAGGGAGCTGGAGAAAATAATCACAGGTTTTCAATTTTGAAAATTGTTACACTGAGGTTACACAAAGCAAAAACACATTGTTTTTAATAGAGGTGGACAAAAGCAAGCATCGTGAAGTCAAGCATTCCATTTCAGATGTGTGGGTGGCAGGGGCCTGAAAGCCTAGAACCAAACTCAGACCTATAGTTTTGTTTCAGGGTTATACCCAAAATTAGAAGGGACCTTGTGAGCAGTTGATTTTCCCATCTAGTTCCTGACATAGTTTGGCCCCTGTCTACTGTGTATTTACTAACTCCCTTCCTGAAGCATCCTTTATTGCTGACTTATGTAATATGAAACATAAGCTTCCTGCATATGCTTGCTCCTGAGCTGGGATGTTTTGAGAGTTGCTCATTGCAGGATTGTTTTACCCCATCCTTATGTTCCCTACCTCAGGAAGATATTAAAATCTTTTTTTATTTATACCCTGGTTTAGAACTAATAGGATCCATCTGATCTGGCTATAAGAGTGAATCAACAAAATACTCTGCCTTTTTATGCAGCATCTTAGACCCTGACACCAGGATGAGTCAGAAGAAAAGCTCAATGTCTTCATTAGTGCTGGCTGAGAATCAGAAGGAAAAGATCACTTTTTTTTTAATTTGAAAAGCACTGATCAACTCTAATCTTGAAACTATGTCTTAAAACCTGGCTCTTTTATATAGACCCAGGTTCAGATTTTCAGTTGTGGTGGTGTTTTACCTGGTGCAGGTTGGTGGCCAAAGGTGGCTTTATTCCACATCTGATTCCCATGTGCACATTACACCAAGCTACAGTGGACCTCAAAGGCCAATATCTGCATTTATGGGTTGATGGAACATAGTTGGGCTCCAATATACCACCTTTCTCTCAGTCATGCCCTGACATGTCCCCTGTATTAGGAGCTCTGGTTAGTGTAAACTCTTATACTGGATCTGTCATCTGGGGACTCCCTAAGACTATGGAAATCCCCAGGTAGTGAGTTACTCCAATTTTCAAGTTGCTTTGCAATGCAGCAACAATGCAAAGCAACCAGAGGTGGAGGAAGAGCAAAAATCTGGTCCCCCTTTTCTTGTTACATTTCAGTTGCAACCCAATCCTATGAGAATAGCCATTCTTGTGAGAATTCAGCTGGTGATGGGTGAAATCTCATGGCAATAACTGATCTCATGAGGTTCAGCCATTGTGGACTTCATGAGTATAGCTGAAATGATTTTAACACCACTGAATTCAAGCCTGAACCCAATAGCCTTGATTCAACCTTGAACCCTTTTCCATAACCTAGCCTAACTCTGATTGTATCCAAACATCTCCTCTTCAGCTCATCCATAGTTTTAATGACATATATACACAAATGTATGCACTGTACTGTATAAGATGCTGGTTTACTTTGTTAACTTTTTGAACATCCCTTGTCCATCTGCCATGGAGCACGTCAAAAAAATCATTTAAAGTAAGGTAAAGTTAGTTGATGATACATGCAATAAAAAAAGTCAGATTTGATTGAATGTTTTTGTTTGCATGTTGGGACAGGGATAGGGGACTGGCTTACTACCTTCTAGTTATAAATCCTTATTGGCATTTCATTATTGCATTGTTTACAAAGTCATGAATCCTTGACTAGTTCCTTTATCATATTTCCAATGTCAACTGAATAAATCAGAACAAGAAAATGTCAGAGTACAAAGTACTTTTTCATGCCATTTGGCTAGGTGATGCAGGGTAGAGGTATTCATGCAAAAATACCTCAAGTTCAAGTCTTGCTGGTTTGCAGGAGAACAGCACATTCTTCTTTATAGTTAGTCATTACTTTTCTGTTTTCTACTATGATGTCCACTGAGGTAAATAAAGCTCACAAAACAGAAGTATACACTGAGGCCATGAATACACACTGAGGAAGGGGACCCAATACAGATGATTTCTACCTACCCAGGTAACTCATGACAAATTAAAATTACTTACTTTTGTCTGTATTTGCACTATGCTTTACCTGCCAGGAAGCAAACAGATCAAACAACTGTTATCAAGGCTAGTATCAAGTCTTCATCCTATCCACTTCCACCTCAGCTGAGAAATGTACCAAGTAGAGGCCGGATGCTTCACCTGTAGGAAAAAAACCTAGCAAAGATTAAACTTACTGTAGAAATGGAGAGTGATAAAACATGTGGCTTTGCATTATCCATGTCAGGGGAGAAGTTTGCAGCCATCAGGGGGACATGGAGAGCCCAAGAACTTGCAGAGATTTTGAGTGTATTCTCCACATTTCTTAGGGCAGTCTTAAAGACATGGAGTAAGATCCTCAGCCAGGGGCGGCTCTAGGCACCAGCGGGCCAAGCGCGTGCCTGGGGCGGCAAGCCACGTGGGCACTCTGCCGGTCGCCACGAGAGCGGCAGGCAGGTTGCCTTCGGCAGCTTGCCTGCAGAGGGTACAGTGGTCCTGCGGCTTTGGCGGACCTCCCGCAGGCGTGCCACCGAATCCGTGGGACGGGGGACCTCCTGCAGGCAAGCCGCCGAAGGCAGCCTGCCTGCCGTGCTTGGGGCGGCAAAATACCTAGAGCGGCCCCTGTCCTCAGCTGATGTATATTGTCATCACTCCATTAAATACGACAATTTACATTAGCAGTGGATTTGGCCCAGTCATCCCCTCCATGCTGCTCCTCCTTTTTCCACAGTATAGCTCACTCAGGAGTCTTACTCCTAATATGTCTCTCTTCCTGGTTGATCCCTACTGGAGCTGGGGGTGGGGGGAAATTGTGCTAAACTTTTTATGAGTGCAAAATGCAGATTTGGTACCAGTGACACTTTTTGTGAATTTCTGACACTGGATTTATGACTTATTACAATAATCTATACTCCACTAACAACCCCCATCCACTAGTTTCTTTCCCTCTCCCTCCCTTCCTTCCCCCCCTCTGACTGGGGTTGGGGGTGTTAATGGGCCACTTCACCTTGAATGCTCCCTTGAAATGTGTTAACTACTTATGCTAAACAATCTGTATTTAGCTGTGACATTCGCAGGGTGTGAAAACACACCCTCTCCAGCGCTGCAAATTGCGGCGCTGCAAAGCGCCAGTGTGGTCAAAGCCCCAGCGCTGGGAGCGCGGCTCCCAGCGCTGTCCGTTATTCCCCACAGGGAGATGGAGTACAGACAGCGCTGGGAGAGCTCTCTCCCAGCGCTGGCGCTTTGACTACACTTAGCGCTTCAAAGCGCTGCCGCGGCAGCGCTTTGAAGTACAAGTGTAGCCAAGCCTTAGTATCTTTCTCAATCCTTAAGAAGAGCTCTGTGTAAGCTCAAAAGCTTGTCTGTCTCACCAACAGACGTTGGCTCAATAAAAGATATTATCTCACCCCCCTTGTCTCTCTAAAGGCTGAAACTTTTTGACTGGCATTTTAGTTCAAACTTTCCTTTAGTCATATTTTAAAAAAACAAAAAATATTTTTAAATGCTTGAAGTGAAACCAAAACATTTAAGTTTAGGACAAACAAAATGTTTTCGAGTTATTTCAGCTTTTCAATTCACCAAAACATTTTTAAAAATTGTTTTTTGTTCATCCTAAATGATTTTTTTAAAGTATCAGAGGAGTAGCCGTGTTAGTCTGGATCTGTAAAGAGCGACAAAGAGTCCTGTGGCACCTTATAGACTAACAGATGTATTGGACCATAAGCTTTTGTGGGTGAATAATCACTTCCTTAGATGCATGTGACGAAGTGAGTATTCACCGAGGAAAGCTTATGCTCCAATATGCCTGTTAGTCTATAAGGTGCTACATGACTCTTTGTCAATTTTTTAAAAAATTAGTATTGTTTTTCAGAATTGCAAGTGCACTAAAAAATCCATTTTTGCACAGCTCTACTCACCCCTATCTGCACCTCAACCAATACAAAAAGCCTAAAGTAGGAGTTTATGCTGATCTTATCAAAGTTATGATGTTCCCAAACTTACAAAAATACACTTAGAGGGAGAGGTTAGCTTAGGCACTGATAGATACATGTTTCCAAGAAATCTGGTAGCAAAGAGAATGGTTGAAAAAGTGGATGAACCTCTCTGGTTTTATCGAGTACAGTGGAGATCTGTGTGCAAGTATATAAGGGGCAAAATTTCCTCAAGCATTTGGGCCTTATCTGTTTTGAGGAGAACTGTTTGAAAATGTTCAGGGATTACACAAAAGGGTCACTTTCTTCTAACATTGAATAGTCACCAATCCACTGCAAATAGGGGCTCCAACAAATATCATGTGGGAATTACTTGATTTGGGGAAGAATTTGTCCACCAGAATTCAAATCCAGGTGGTTGCCACGGGCGGCAGGTTATATGGGCTCAAGGTGCTCGAGCACCAGGACTATTCAAGGCTGAGGGCTGTGCTCCATCAATATTTGGAGCTGTGTTTCTCCCCCGGCCCTGCCCCTGCCTCGGAGCTTCCCTGCCTGAAAGAAAACAACCAGTGACTCTCTCCCTTGTTTGTGCTGCTTCTGCCTAAGGCTACAGAGATCAGCGGCAGGCAGCCTCTTGGAGCACCGGGGGAGGGGAAGAGGGAGAGAGGAGGGGGAAGGAGGCACACATGTGCTTGGGAGCCCTCTCCCCGCCCCCTGGCACCCACGGGCAGCAGCAGGGGATGCCACATGTGATGGCAACCCCCCACCCCGGTACCCACGATAGGGGAGGCGAGTGGGCTTTCTGGACCTGAGAGAGTCCCTAGGAGCATGTGCAGTGACTGTGGTACAGAGTGAGTGTGCTGCCAGCAGGGGGAGGGTGGAAAGGAGGGGTCCCTCCCCTGGAGCTTGCTGCTGCCAGTAAGGGGGTGGAGAGTCCTCTCTAGTCCTAGCCCTGGGGCAGCCTGTCTGCATCCCAAGTTCCTTATCCCCAGCCCTGCCCCACTCCAGAGCCTGCGCCCCCAGCACCCCAACCCTGAGCACCCTCCTGCACTGTGAACCCCTCATCCCCAGCCCCACCCCAGAGCCCTCACTTGAGGGGAAAAATGTGCAACTTAAATTTGGTGGTCAGTTTGGAGTATCATTGTGTTTAGCACAATACTTGATTATTTTACACCCTTTAAGGTATACAGGTGTAACAAAGTGGGAATGTTCTTAATGTTTTCTCTGAATACTGTGTGGGTGCCTCAGTTTCCCCTATGCATTTCTCAATAATCTAGATGGTGGGATAAGGGTGTGTGATTGTTGTAGAGCCCTAGAGTGCCAGTGTGATGCTGTCTGCACAGAGAATGGCCGAAACCCTGTCTCTGGGCAACTGATGGCCTGGGCCGCTCTCCTGCAAGGTGCCAACTGAAGGTGTTGGAGAACAAAGAGATCAGGTGGCCTCCTAATGCCTGGAAAAGGGACAAAGGCCAGAGGAGAGAGTGTCAGTTCCTGTGCGGACTTCCGGGAAGCGCATGGTGTGGAAGGGGATGCTGGGATGCTTTGGAACTACTCCATATAAAGCCATTCAGGACTTTGGGGGAACCTCCTCTCTCTGAGCATACTGTCTGCAGGGCAAGAAGCTTACACCTTCCTGGGTCTGACCTCGGAGCATTCAGCTTGCCCTTCCACCCCGTGTGCTTTCCGCAGCGAGTCTGCCCAGGCAGTCAGACGTGACTCTCAGCCAGCCGGTAAAACAGGTTTATTAGATGACAGGATCACAGTCTAAAACAGAGCTTGTAGGTACAGAAAACAGGACCCCTCAGTCAGGTCCATCTTGGAGGGTGGGGAGCCTAGACCCAAGTTCTGGGCCTTTCTCCATTTCTCCAGCCAGCTCCAAACTGACACTCCCTCCTCTAGCCTTTGTGTCTCTTCTGGACAAGGAGGCCACCTGATCTCTTTGTCCCCAACACCTTCAGTTGGCACCTTGCAGGGGAAACTGAGGCACCCACACAGTATTCAGACAAAACATTAAGAACATTCCCAGTTTGTCACAACAGGTGCAACAAAATATAATACCGTATATTGAAGCAGGCAAGTGCTGCTTCTGACTTTCCACTTTTAATTGACCCTTGTAATCTTGTGGTGCCGATGCGTTGTAGCTTCATTTTATATCGGCTTACAGGGTGGGAGCGGGGCGGGGGGCGGACACCACCATTTTGGGCACCACCAAAAATTATACAAACCTGCCGCCTATGGTAGTTGCAGCTGTCATTTGAATGCATACTATGAAATTTTCATATGTGACAAGAAAAATTCAGTATTTACATCAGATATTTGCTTTTCATATATTTTGGAAAATAATTATATCTGGTAGCTTCTTCCTTGCAAGGAACAACTTTATAAAATTTTGGTTACAGTCTAACTGCATTCTCTTAGCATGTTTAGAAATAATATTTTTGAATCGAATGTGACAATTTCCTGTGTTTAAATGTATGTCTACATGTATGCCATATTTGATATTGGCAAACTTCTGTTTTTTGTTTGCTCACTCTTAAAAATAGCCTCATGCACACACAATTTGGAGCCACATTAATTAAGGCTGATGCTCTTATGAAATGCATTCTATCAAAATATCAGCATTTTACAAAACAGCTGAAGTTGAGAAAAAAGGCTTATGAAGAGTATGCTATAAAAACAGAAACTTTCATTAATGGTGAATATCTAGTAACAACAATCTGCTTTCATTACAACCTCTTAAATTATTTTCCATGTCACTTTCTCCACACACTATTAAAATCAACTAGAACTATCTCCAGTTACATCAAACTCTTTTAATAATATTCTCCCTGCTCACTGAGTGCTGCTGAACGTTTCAAAATATATCCAGCCAAATGTATATACTGTATTAGAAAATGTTCTCTGCCAAGTACTACTGTATGCCCCAGTTTTCAACTGATTCTAAAGGCTAATTCTCAAATACCTTAATTTCCTAGTATAGTGTTATGATAAAGGCATATGCACTCTGTGGAAAGTTAGGCCTAAAATCTCTATGACAGGATCCCCTGATTTCTGCAGCACACTTGTGTGGTAAACAAAAAAACTATACAGCAGCTCCAGTAATTTTAAAAACTTAGGTTATTGTTGTTGAATGGAATGCAGTTCAGTAATAATGCAGTCAGTACAATATCTCTTGAGTCATTTTGATATTAAATTCCATTTATTTTAGGAGGACCCCTCTTTTGAAGGTTTAATATTCTGCAGAATTTTTTATTGACCATGGTAGAAGTTGTAAAGGGAAGCAGGATGTTTTAGCAGCTTGTTATAGGTCATTTGGGACTTTGGGCACTTGAGAAGCATGGGATGTGGTTTGTGGTTTTGACAAGAAGGAAGGAGTTTTTGGCACTGATGGCAATAAGATTGCATAGGTGTAACTGTGGACATAATCGGATTTCACTGCTGTAAATGAGGATCCAGCTGGCCTTCAGAACCCTTATAACTTGTGATGACACATGATATGGAAAGAACCTAGCTTAACTCTCAGAATCCAGGATGAGTCTACAGGGCTGACAGTGATGAGGAAAACACATCTCTTTTCTTGTAAACAGTTCATATTTGCTATGGAAATCACTGAGGGCCAGATTGTCCCTAGCTTTAACTCAGCTATGCGGAGCAGCAGGGGTAGGAATGATCCTCTTCTGATGCTGCATCAGGGATGGCAGGACTGCGGCTCCAGGGTCAGGATGGAGAGCAGATGCTTTGCACCAATACTCTCACCCTTTAGCAAGTAGGTGGGGAGAGACAGAAAACTGGGCAGACACAAGGAGGTAATGGAGGAGAAAGCTGTTCCATGGAAAGGGATAACGTAACTTACTCCCTCCAATAGCATGATAGGACCAGGGGTGGAATTCTCCTGGGGAAATACCTAAGTGCCCAGTCTAGCCCTGAAAGCCTGGAACCCAACAACAGAGCCATCTGTTGTATAACACACACAGACAGTCAGTGCATAACACACTTTATAAAAAGATGCTCATACAGAATGCACTTCTAGCTTGTATTTTCCATTAACTGGAAAAATCTCCATATTTGATTTTGCACCTTGAACTTTTTTTCCCCCAAATGATCTGTCATATTGCTTCAGTTACAAGCCTAGGCAACTAGATCAATTTAATTAGACAGAATCAATCCCAGATACCAATGCATAACAAAGACAAATGCAAAGTGCTCCACTTAGGAAGAAAAAACCAGTTTCACACATACAAAATGGGAAGAGACTGTCTAGGAAGGAGTATGGCAGAAAGGGATCTAGGGATTATAGTGGACCACAAGCTAAATATGAGTCAACAGTGTGATGCTGTTGCAAAAAAAGCAAATGTGATTCTGGGATGCATTAACAGGTGTGTTGTGAGCAAGACACAAGAAGTCATTCTTCCGCTCTACTCTGCGCTGGTTAGGCCTCAACTGGAGTACTGTGTCCAGTTCTGGGCACCGCATTTCAGGAAAGATGTGGAGAAATTGGAGAGGGTCCAGAGAAGAGCAACAAGAATGATTAAAGGTCTTGAGAACATGACCTATGACGGAAGGCTGAAAGAATTGGGTTTGTTTAGTTTGGAAAAGAGAAGACTGAGAGGGGACATGATAGCAGTTTTCAGGGTGTCATCAGGAGGAGGGAGAAAACTTGTTCACCTTAGCCTCTAAGGATAGAACAAGAAGCAATGGGCTTAAACTGCAGCAAGGGAGGTTTAGGTTGGACATTAGGAAAAAGTTCCTAACTGTCAGGGTGGTTAAACACTGGAATAAATTGCCTAGGGAGGTTGTAGAATTTCCATCTCTGGAGATATTTAAGAGTAGGTTAAATAAATGTCTATCAGGGATGGTCTAGACGGTATTTGGTCCTGCCATGAGGGCAGGGGACTGGACTCGATGACCTCTCGAGGTCCCTTCCAGTCCTAGAATCTATGAATCTATGAATAATGCATTATGTAGAGAAAGCAGGGGTGATAACTTTGTTAAAAGTAGAAATGGGATTAGATTTAGGCAAGGTTCAAAATTAAAAAGGTTCTGCAAGCAATTTCAAGGGCAGTTGTCACAAGATTTTTGTCACAGAATAGTAAAAATCTCATCAGATCATGAGCTTTTAAACATTTTAAACTGGAATCTTGCAAGAATTATTGTTCTTTCAGGATTTAAATCACATTTAAACTGGAATTGGAATAAAAGTCTCCTGATTTTGGATCCAATTTAAAACCAAAACTGTATCTACATTTTGATATCTAGATTCAAGTCCAAACCATCCCAACACACGAAGTATCTGAGATTAGAGATTCTGATTTGGACCATTTCTACTTAAAACAGGCAGATATTAACTCCTACCCAACACCAACATTAGAATTGAGTGAATACTTCCAAACTGTTCTGCTCATATTAATTCTACATTTTAAATAAATTTGCTTTGACTATTCACTTCTATTTTGTGTTTACTTTCTACAAACATTCTAGGAAATAAATTTAGTAGCAGGAATGTTCACAGAAGCAACTACATTTAAATGATTTTTTACAAAAATGAATTTAGTATTTACTTCCTGTGACTATTATCGCCAGAATCATGATTCTAAGAGGCATGGCCAAGATTTTCAAAAGTAACTAAGGATTTTGGGTATCTCAAGTTTTGGATGATCAATTTGAGATACTGGAAAGGGGGTTAGGTTTTCAGAGAACAAGTGCTCAGCACTTTCTGGATCATGAATTTTAAAATTTGGGCCTACACTCTTCCAATCTGGCAAAAATATATCATATGACTTAGGTGATGAATCACGGAGCAGGAATTTCTATGATCAAATATTGACAATAAACTCCTTGAAAAAGAGGTACAGACCCAGAATTATTCACAGAAATTATCTGGTGAATAGTTCTGAATAATAAATAAATTTGAGAAAGTCTGAATTTGCACTAAGACAATTTGTGAAGAGAAAAATAAATTATTAATTGTGAATTATTAACCCAGCTCAAAGGAACAACTACTGTACCATGGTTAACTGCTACCCATACTGGAAACCTACAGCTCCCTCTCTTTTTTTGAGTGGAAAACATTTACAGTGACATCACAATGTGCTATAAGTGTGTGTGTTTGGGCTGAGGTGGTTGTGACGAGCGGTGTGAAAAGCATAATATATTGCTTCTTTGATCAAAAAGTCATTGCTAAAACAGCGTAAACCTACGCTGGCCAGGCATAGGTGAGAATTCTTTCATAAATCCAGCAGAAGTGAAACCTGTCACTAGTTTCTTTTTATGAGCTTGTTTGATGAGTGTGGCCTGAGGTAACAATTAAAGAGGGGTATTTTATGACATTATTAGTGCAAAGTGTGTTCAAAGGTGAGCCTATTTGTCATGCCTGATTAGCACTGCACATGGAAAAAAAGTATTAAATGGTAACAAACTAAACTAAATCTGTTTTTTAAAAGATTCAGTCAAATTGATTTGACTTTCACATGTTCCACTGTAGTTCTAGTTTCTTCCAGTTTTTAAACTAGATCTTTCAGAAACTAAAATTCTGTGGTATGGCTTGTCTTTCCCAGTGGTCAGGGGCGGCTCTAGGCATTTTGCCGCCCCAAGCATGGCAGGCAGGCTGCCTTCGGCCGCTTGCCTGCAGGAGGTCCGCTGAAGCCGTGGGACCAGCAGACCCTCCGCCGGCAAGGCGCCAAAGGCAGCCTGCCTGCCGCCCTCACGGTGACTGGCAAAGCGCCCCCAGTGGCTTGCCACCCCAAGCACGCACTTGGCATGCTGATGCCTGGAGCCGCTCCTGCCAGTGGTAGAATGATAACCATTCACGGGTGGCTCTTTTAAGTGGTTAAGTTTTTCTTCTTTTATAGCTTGATGTATTTTGCCTTCTAATCATCTGGTGGCCCTACCCTTAACTTGTCTCATTCTAAACCATTCAATCAAATTCCTCCTGCTTCTCTAGTTCTAAGAAAAAGGAACTTTATGTAGAGGGAAAATGTCCCCAGCAATGACATACATTGTGACAAGAAGAAATGGTGGGAACATTTTTGACTGAATTTCATTTTGTCAAATTGTTTTGCAGACACCTATTGGTTTTGAGAGTTTTCATTGAGTCTTCTGTGTTACTTCTGTAGAGAGAGATTCAGAACAGAGATTTTAATCCCAGATCATGCTGAATCAGACACAGCAAGGTCTTAAACCAGGACTCTGCATTTCTCTCTTCCACATCGAAAAGCTGATTTGGAAAGCTCAGGTTTCAATCTCAAAATGTACATTTCAACAGAATTCTGTTTCATAAAAATGTTTGAAAGATTTTGTTTTCTTTCCAATGTGGCATGAAAGCAAATTTTGAAATGTCAAAAGTTGCTACTAAATTAAATTGTTGTCCTCCGATCAGCTCTATTGACAATGTTTATGCAGAGAATGTCTCTCTCTTTCATTTCAAATAACTTTATGTAACCCTTCTGCCAGGTGGAGCCAGCAGCAACCAGGGCCAGTTTCAATATCTAGGGGTTCCTTTCCAACAATACAACACAGAATCTGCTCGAACCCCCACCCAGTAAAATGACACACCACCCCTGAGTGCCTCTAAGAGGCAATTATCAGGGGGGAGCCGTGTTAGTCTCTAGCCACAAAAACAACGAGGAGTCCAGTGGTACCTTAAAGACTAACAGATTTATTTGGGCATAAGCTTGAGAGGCAATACTTCCCCACTCACAAGCACAGAGCCTGAGTGTAGAAAAGAAACTTTTAATGAGAGAAAAGTCACCCAACAGTAATTAGGGAAAATACCACAAGCAGGATTCAAAAACATAAAGCTGTGAGCAGGACATCAACCACAGAGTTCATAGGGCAGAGTCTGTTACCTCATGTCATTGGGTTCTACAATCAAAAGTTCCTTTGCTGTGCCTCCCTCTGTGCCCTCATCGTACCTCACTCACAGTGAGTGAGGCCCCTGGGTTCAGAGGTGCATCTGTGTGAGTTCACCTCCCACCCGGGGAATAAGGCACCTGGCTTTCTCCACCATCTGAGCACTTGTGCTGGCTGGCTGCACAACCAGCGGCTGCTCCTCTCCGCCTGCTGCCCCACCCACCACTGCTCCTCACCTCCTGGCTACTCCACCAGCCTACTGCTCACCACTTTCACCAGCTGCTCCCACCGGCTGCCCGTCAGTCTCCTTCTGCTGCCACCTGTCTCTGGTGTGACCTCTATAGGTCAGTCTCTTAGGGTTTGTCTACACTGGCACTTTACAGCACTGCATCTTTCTCGCTCAGGGGTGTGAAAAAACATACCCCTGAGCTCTGCAAGTTTCAACACTGTAAAGTGTCAGTGTAGTCAGTGCTACTCCTCTCATGGAAGTGTTTTTTTTATAGCACTGGGACAGCTCTCACCCGGCGCTGGTGCTGTGACTACACAGCCAGCAGTGCTTTAACCTAGCTAGTGATGGCATACGCTTAGTGATTTTTAGCTCTCAGCAGGCTGGGCAGAAACACTGCCTTATCATAAGCAATTACAGCTCTTGCTGAGTACTTATAATAACAAAAGATTTCTAATAAAGCCTATTTAGCTCTACTTTAAACAGTGGGGAGGAACATGTTAAACCAAACCAAGGTCCCTAAGGGAGAATCCCCACTTCTTAGCTAGCACACTTGTCCTCACCTCTCTTACTTTCACAGGAGTCTGGTATTCGAGCCCCTGCCTTAGCAAGTTCCTTTCAACTGAGGGTGACCCCTCAATTAGGACAGGCTCTGCACAATTCTGCTCCCCTTTACTCATGCAATAAAGATAACAACATTTCACTACCCCTGCATTCAGTACTGAAGTGATTTGTAACCCAACATCAGCCAAAGTTGATCACTTTTGAGCAACACAACTCCTGTCTGCTGGATACCTCTGTAGAGTAGGTGTGTTCATGTAAATACAGTTTGCTCCTGACGTCTCTCATCAGGGAGAGAACTCATTCAGACCCTGCTTACATCTATGTTATACACAGGTTGCCTTTAGAAGGCAGCATTTACTTACAGTTACAACACAGTGGTGTCCGAGATTAACACCGAGGCCTTTAAAAGGAAGAAGCAAATCCGTACCCCACCCTCCCAGAGCAAGGAGGGGCAAACTGTATTTTTCTGCTATTTGTGGCTCTGTGCCTGGGCTTGAATGGCAGGAGCCAGCATATACCCTGTATAACTTTCCCCAGAAATGCTATGGTATCATTTAAACTGTCTGTTTCCCCATATGTAGCAAGTATGTAAAGTTTTAAGGGTCAAATTCTCTTATGGATGTTAAATTTTAATTTACTTCACAAATAGTCTCATAAAAGTGAATGAGACTACTTGTGCAGTAAGCTGCTACCTAACATCAGTAAAGGTATCAGAATCTGGGCCAAAATTAGAGATAGTAGTTGTGTAAACTAACAATGCTATTGTGAGGGTTAATTAGTTAATGCTCTTACAACTCTTTGAAGATTTGAAAAACTGTATTAATTATTATTATTATTATTGATATAAAATTTGAAATGTCTGCTATTACACTACATTCACAGTACAAGTATTTTCATGAATATTGTAAGCAGTAGTTATGGACCAAAAAAACACTGGCTCTGATCCCCAACTGAGGCCACATTCAGCAAGCTACTTAAGAACATACTTTACTCTAAGCATATGTATAACCTCATGATTTAAATGGTGCTATTCAAATCTTAAAGTTCCACATGACCTTAAGTACCCAGCTGAGTTGGGGCTCTGGTATAAATCAGTATAGCTCTACTGAAGTCAACAGAACTTTGCTGAAATCCAGTAAATGCAAATGACAGGTCAAAGAGGACAAGAAATTTCATGTTTTGACAATTAGCAGTTAAGTATTTGTTTTAAAATGCATAACAGTACATGAGATTCATTAATTTAAGCAGTTGGAAGTGTTCTCCTATGAGGAATTTTTTTCAGGGCTGAGTCATCTAAGTCATCACTACATTTTGGATTATCTTTTTCCACTTTGGCTGAAGATCTGGTCTCCATTTTAAGAAATAACCCCATTCACACCTCCTCTAATTTCCCTCCTTTATCCCACCTCATCCCTCTTCCTTATCTCACTTTTCCTCCCTATATATACCGTATATACTCATTCATAAGCCGAATATTTTTGGTAAAAAAGTGATGCATCAAAGAGAGGGGGTCGGCTTATAAACAGGTCTACACCAAAATTTGATGATTTAAAACTCTATGGAATCATTGAATTGAATATCTAATACATTGTTGTTTTGTTTACCTGGAGCATCTGCAGGCACAGAGCCCCTCAGCTCCCAGTGTCTGTGGTTTGCCATTCCCAGCCAATAGGAGCTGCAGAAAGTGGGAATATCAAACTGTGGACACTGGGAGATGAGGGGCTCCATCCCTGGGAACGCTCCAGGTAAACAAAACGTCCAGGTCTGCTAGCGGCATACCCTAATGGGCCAGGAACCAAAGTTTGCCAACCCCTGAAATATAGGGTCATCTTAAGAAAGGGTCATACGGTTTTTGCTATTTTTACCTAATCTTGGGGGGGTCTGCTTCTAAACGAACAGGCTAATGAACAAGTATATACGGTACATCTACCTGAATATTTGTGTAATACTTATTCTATCTGAGTACCTTTCAAAGAATAACAGCATTCTCACATGCACATTTTCTCACCCCCCTCCTCTTCCCTCCTTCTCAGTCTGTGGGAAAAACCGATTGATTAGTGTATAGATTTTCCTTTGCTGGACTATGTTTGCCAATGTGAGTGACTGGGTGAATGTGCTGTGTGTCTAGGGATATATAAAGAACTTATATGAGGAATAGCTAAATCAGGTAAATGAGTTTTGCATTTAGTCCTGAAAATGTGAGATCTGGGGTTATTTTTATTCCATGTAGGAGTGAATTCCATAATTCAGTCCCAGCTGCTGGGAAAGTTCACTCCATCACACTCCTGTTGGTCAACAGTTTCATTGTTCCACTGGAATGTAACTCTCCTGGGAGGTCATGGCCGAGGCTGGAGTCATGCTGTCTAAACAAGGCTTTTCTCCACACGTTCAACAGCAATATATTCTGGTTCATATACTAACATTCTTGATTTGGAATCAGAGTTTTCCTTCTCCTAAAGGGGCTGCCTGCCATGGCTGGCAAGCCCCACCTTCCAACAGACAGGTGACGTGACCTGCCCAGCAGGCCCTATCAGAGCCAGGAATAGAATCCAAGTCTCCATCTTGCACCTTCTCCCCTGGACCACACTGCCTCCCACAAATGTTACACATTAACGAAGTGCATTTCATTGACAGATGATGCATGTAATTTATCAAATTAAAGTAATAAGTAGTAAAATTGAAAGAGACAATGGGGTCATGCCCAACTACTCCCATGTAGACTATTTTAACATGTAAAGGAGCAGTCAAATATACAAAGAATGTGCAGATATATAAAACTAAGGATTGGCCTACACATCTGAGATAGTTGGTGGCTAGCAGGCTCACTCTGTCCTCTGGTTTCTTTTGCACTATCCCATTGAAAAATGTCAACATTGCTCTTTAGAATCTCCTGAGTATATTAGATTCAGGCAATCAGGGGACCTGAATAAACTGTATGTGATGAAGCCCAATTATTTCACCTTGAAACTCAATAATGCACCACCAAAAAGTTACATAGACAGCAGGAAGAGGAAGTTACTTTTTCTTACATAAAGTTTGCCTGGTTTGAGCTTCAGAATATTTCTGCCTATTTTTTCAAGTGTTTTCAGTTTTTAGGGCAGGGTTCTATTACATATTAGTAACAAAAGTATCTAGAATGGAGAGGGCTCTGAGTTACTATGTCTGGCTGGTGGGTCTTGCCCACATGCTCAGGGTCTAACTAATCTCCATACTTGGGGTCTGAAAGGAATTTTCCCCTGGGTCACATAGTGTAAATGGTGAATTCTCTGTAACTTGAAGTCTTTAAATCATGATTTTAGGACTTCAGTAACTCAACCAGAGGTTAGGGGTCTATTACAGAAGTGGGTGGGTGATGTTCTGTGGCCTGCAATGTGCAGGAGGTCAGACTAGATGGTAATGACAGTCCTTTCTGACCTTAAAGTCGATGAGACTATGAGAATACTTTTGAAATATTCTGTTTACTTTGTTAAACAATACTGGTTTAGAGCTCACGATTATCTAACTCATTGTTCCTCAAAAGTTCTCTCTACTTTCTGTAGTTAAAGTTTAAATTTCCTAGTTTCCATTGATCAGGGCATTTTTGCATGGAAAAACTAACTAATCTACGAAATAAACACCATCCTCACCATTTGTTTATTTCTTAGAATCTAATAAGAAAGCTACTCACCAACTTAGGGCCATTGACTTCAATGGAAGTGGGAAGAGGCCTTTAATGTCCTTCATGCCATACCGATAATCAGGGATCCTAGTTTTTCGTGATAAAAAAGCCCCAAATACTCCACTAAAAAAAACATAAAAATCTGTATTTTTCTGCAATTAAAATGAAATGCTAAACTTTAGTTTCCCTAGTCACAATATATATAGGTATCAGTTGAACTAAGATGACTATAAATCTTGTTTAGACTGGGACAGTCCCCTTTTTAAGCCCTGTCCTGGACGTCACAACTTTTTTGGTAAAGCAGGTCATTTGTCCCATTTACTCTTGCCAGCTGATCATCTGGCAAGAACAAATGGGACAAATGCCCAATTTTGCAAAAAAAAGTGGGTGCTGTGCCCTTAGATGGGTGCAAAGGAATGTTCAGGAAGGCAAGGATCCCTGCTGATAATTAAGAAACAAAATGTCACTTTCACCTTAGTTTTGATTACTGTGTAGCAGTTGACAGTAGTCAATATATGTATCAGTCCTGTATAAATGTAATCCATATCTAAGTGCTCGTTACACTAACACTGTGCTACTTCAATCATTATACTGACTGTTATATATCCATGACTACCAAAAATAAAATATTTTTTTAAATGAAATCTTATAGTGAAAAAAATGAAAGATGTTTATAATCATAGTTAATATGATTAGGAACCATGTGTTATCAGATGTTCAAAGATGCAACCTATTAATCAGCAATGTCATCAAAAATATTTTGGTGCAAGTCAGTACACACTTGGAAAAATAAACAGTCATTACAGAAAGGCATTTGATTGCTTTCAGTCTTTTACCTTTCACTGCAAAGGATTTTAATTCTAAAGAGAAAAATGCCGCTCCCACTTGTAGCCATGCTACTTTGTTATTACACAATTGCTAAATATTTCAGCTTCATACAAACATATTTTTAAATAATTCAAGTATTTTAAAAGCCAAGTAGGTAGTTATAACAGACTCATCATTTGGTCATTCAAAGATGAGTTTGTGTTTAAATAAATAATGGTGAATGCAAAACACTGAAACACTCATTTAACCTGTGAATTAAAAGGTTATTTTTGTAGCCGTGTTCTGTCTACCAGTGCAGCAGATGATTTATGGTTTCCAGGAGAGCTTCATCATCATTGTTCTCACCTTTATTTCCATCATAGTTAATTAAAGGGAAGGTCATTGTCACCTTATGTTTTAAACCTTCTTAACATAATATATCACCCTGAGTACACTTTAACAAGGGGACTTGTGAAGGGATGATGTTATAGGGGAAAAAAACTTTACAGCATAATCCATCCTGTTAACAATTACACCTTGCCTTTACCCATAATGAAAGTTAATAAGCAGACAAAATGAAAGCTGTATCTTGATATTCATTCAAATCTTGATTAATTATATGTGTGAAGTAATGGAATAAACAGATATTGAGAGACCATGCTTTTCACAATTTCAGGCACAGGTGTCCAGAAGAAATCTCTATTTTAAGGGTCAATCTTTCCTTTAATTTTCATATATAGTGTGCCAGGAAAAAATCAAGCAACAAAACAAAATGCATGTTTTATTGTAGCAGTAAAAATGAGCTCTCTTTAACTTGGAAGATTTGGTCAGACTGATTACAAAATGATGAGATATTATAAAAATTGCCATTTCTGGTTCTTATTAACAGTAGCTGCCAAGAGATTTTAAATCCCAGGTAAAACAGAAATCTCACACCGGGGCATAATTATGAATTTAACACAGCCATTCTGTCTAAAATATATACAGATCTATGTTATAATGACAATAAACTATGCTTAAATATTTCCTTTCTTCTCAGAAGATCTCAAGGAATTTTGTACAATTAAACCACTGTGCAAACTATGGGCCAAATCTTGGGCCTTGCAGCTGCCATAGAATGGAGCCCTCAGTAGCTCTGTGCTATAGCGCTACCAAGATCTTTAGTCAGAGATTTATTCTGGAAATCACAAGCAACTGCATGACTTCCCATCCTTACTAGCTAATGATCCTTATTTTTATTATTATTTATTGTTTGTATTGACTAGGGACCCAATCACAAATTAGTGCCCCACTGTGGCGGATGTGATTGCAGAGCCATTGGCCATTATCTTTGAAAACTCATGGCAAACGGGGGAGGTCCCAGATGACTGGAAAAAGGCTACTGTAGTGCCCATCTTTAAAAAAGGGAAGAAGGAGGATCCAGGGAACTACAGGCCAGTCAGCCTCACCTCAGTCCCTAGAAAAATCATGGAGCAGGTCCTCTAGGAATCAATTCCGAAGTACTTAGAGGAGAGGAAAGTGATCAGGAACAGTCAGCATGGATTCACCAAGGGCAAGTCATGCCTGACTAACCTAATTGCCTTCTATGAGGAGATAACTGGGTCTGTGGATGAGGGGAAAGCAGTGGATGTGTTATTCCTTGACTTTAGCAAAGCTTTTGATATGGTCTCCCACAGTATTCTTGCCAGCAAGTTAAAGAAGTATGGGCTGGATGATTGGACTATAAGGTGGATAGAAAGCTGGCTAGATCGTCGGGCTCAATGGGTAGTGATCAACGGCTCCATGTCTAGTTGGCAGCCGGTTTCAAGAGGAGTGCCCCAAGGGTCAGTCCTGGGGCCAGTTTTGTTCAATATCTTCATTAATGATCTGGAGGATGGCGTGGACTGCGCCCTCAGCAAGTTTGCAGATGACACTAAACTTGGAGGAGTGGTAGATACAGTGGAGGGTAGGGATAGGATACAGAGGGACCTAGACAAATTAGAAGACTGGGCCAAAAGAAACCTGATGAGCTTCAACAAGGACAAGTGCAGAGTCCTGCACTTAGGACGGAAGAATCCCATTCACTGTTACAGACTAGGACCGAATGGCTAGGAAGCAGTTCTGCAGAAAAGGACCTAGGGGTTACAGTGGACGAGAAGCTGGATATGAGTCAACAGTGTGCCCTTGTTGCCAAGAAGGCTAACGACATTTTAGGCTGTATAAGTAGGGCATTGCCAGCAGATTGAGGGATGTGATATTTCCCCTCTATTCGACATTGGTGAGTCCTCATCTGAAGTACTGTGTCCAGTTTTGGGCCCCACACTACAAGAAGGATGTGGAAAAATTGGAAAGAGTCCAGCGGAGGGCAACAAAAATGTTTAGGGGGCTGGAGCACATGACTTATGAGGAGAGGCTGAGGGAACTGGGATTGTTTAGTCTGCAGAAGAGAAGAATGAGGGGGGATTTGATAGCTGCTTTCAACTACCTAAAAGGGGGTTCCAAAGAGGATGGATGAAGACTGTTCTCAGTGGTACCTGATCACAGAACAAGGAGTAATGGTCTCAAGTTGCAGTGGGGGAGGTTTAGGATGGATATTAGGAAAAACTTTTTCACTCATAGAGTGGTGAAGCACTGGAATGAGTTACCTAGGAAGGTGGTGGAATCTCCTTCCTTAGAGGTTTTTAAGGTCAGGCTTGACAAAGCCCTAGCTGGGATGATTTAGTTGGAAATTGGTTCTGCTTTGAGCAAGGGGTTGGACTAGATGACCTCCTGAGGTCCCTTCCAACCCTGATATTCTATGATTCTATGTGTAAGGCAATGTACAAAAATGTAACAAAAAGGTAGTTCCCACTTTGAAGAGCTTACCCGTACTCTGTCCTCCTCAATTGCTAAGTATGTCATTTGAATGCAAAGGACTGAAGTCAGTGTCAGTAGTGCCTTCCTGACATCCCATTGGTTTCTTCCTTGTCAACTGATATTTGAGGAGACTGAATGGGCCAAAAATTCCCAAACAATCTCCCTGATGATAGCTCCTCTACCAAGTGATGTGTTGGAAGGGGACACTCTAAAGGGGGCACACTCTGACACTATGCCCCATATTCTTCATAGAGATATTGTTATGTTATGAATATGGCATAACTAAGATGCATTTCATGCAAGATGGGTCATGTGCGGTATCATTGGAAAGGTTATGATGTACTGACCCTGATTATCCTATTGTATGCATGTGTCATTTTTGTATCTGAATTTAGGAATATTGACTACGTAACAATTACAAGTGGCTTTACACCTGGGGAATTCCCACCAGACAGAATGCAATCAGCCTGGATGGGCCATTAAGGAGAACAATAGGACTTTGAAGATGCTAATCTCTCACTTTCCTGGGAAGCTTCCTGGGATGCTGCAGACAACCTTTGACTCATGGCTACTTTGACACAGCAGGTCATGTGATCATGTCACCTGGTAATGGACTCCATCTTGGACTACTAGTATTTCTCCACTAATAGGGGTTGGGGAATCAAACTGGGAAACAAAGGATTCCTGTCATAGGTAAATCCTTTTTAAGGCAGAGAAATGAGTTGTTCTTTCTTCACTGAAACCCCGCCTAGGATGCCTGCTGGAAACATCTAAGAAACAAAGACAAAAGTGGGGAAGAGGGGAAGAAGAGCTGATCCCAGGCGGAAAAGGTGTCTGGCCTGTGAAAGAAATGCCTAAAACAACAATTAGGGAGAGAAATTACTACTTGTAACCAGTTTATTTAATGTATTGAGCTTAGTTTGCATATTTATTTTATTTGCTGGGTAATCTGCTTTGATCTGTTTGCTATCCCTTATAATCACTTAAAAGCTACCTTTTGTAGTTAATAAACATGTTTTTGTTTTCCTCTAAACCCAGTTTGTGGAATTCATAACTGGGAGGGAGGGGCAAAAAGCTGTGCATATCTTCCTCCATATTAAGGGAGGAGGTGAATTTCAATTAGCTTACACTGTACAGTTCTCTGTGCAGTGCAAGACAATACAACTTTGGGTTTACACTCCAGAGGGGCTGTGCACTTGAGTGCTGGGCAATTCCCTAGCTGAGTCCTCTCATTCACAGCTGATCTCACTGCCTGTGTCTTTCTGCAGCTGGGTGTGTCCGTACCTGTGTGTGCTGGAGGAGGCTTGAGGGCCTCACTCAGCAGGACAGTGTAAGGGAGACCAGGCTGGTAGGAGAGGTGGGCTCAGTAGTACCCCAGTACATCAGGTGACAACCCAGGGGAGAGGGGTAACCCATCACAAACTCCACCCCCATGACTGATGGGGTGAGTAGCCAGGCCAGGCTGGACCAGAACCATACTGGTGCATGCAGATCTAGTTCATGGCTGCCTCTGCTGTTCCCAGAGATTCAGGATGAGCTTTAAGAGGGTAACTTCCCCTCAAAGCTATCCTAGCTAGAGGTACTATGGGTCAGAGAGACTTTGGTACAGTGGTCAAAGCTCTGGCTGCTGCCTCAGTGGTGTGGGAAGGTTGTCCTGAAGGTACAGTCCCACTGACCCTCAGCAATATCCTAGCTGCTAATTGTTGAGGGAGAGCTGCTCCTAAATAGTAAGTATTCTAAGCAGCCATTTATGTAGCTTGTACTGAACACCAGCTCAGCTCATGAAATCAAAGAACCCACCCTCCCTAGACAATATAACAACTATATACCAAGTCTTGCTTCTTCCCAAATTGGAGCAGCAGTCCTAGGACTGCAGCAATTCCACAGAACAGCCCTGGGCCCCACAGATGGAACATGGTACCATGGTTCAGGGAGCAGTTGATGTTTACCTCATGCCATGCTGAGCAACTTGTGGATTCAGAGGATACATACATTGGTTTATACGCTAATGCCACAACAGCACTAGCTACACTTTATGAAATAGTGTTTTTTAACATGCGTAACCCTTCTGTTGTCACCAGCAAAAAGAGCTGGGTTCAGTTTTCTAGGGGTTTCATTTAAAGATTAAATAACACTAGCTTGAGCCCAAACCCAGAAAGATGAGAAACTATATATTCCACCCCACATATCTACAATGGGAAATGCTTCCCCATTCACAAGCTGTGAGTCTAGGCCTTTAAAACTAAGAGAATTTATTAGGAAGAGGAGTGGGAGGAAGACAGAATAAACATGAGAAAACCAGCAATTAATAAGGTAAGACTCACACCCCTGGTGCCTTAACAGTAGTTCCTGGGTTGCATTTAATCCATCTGAGGTAATTCATCCTTGATTGCTGAGTAGGGAGACCTGCACCCATAGTCACATAAGTGGTCTGCTGCTTCCTCTGCAGCTTCAGTCCAAACTACCTCTGTTTGCACTCTCCATTGCCACAAAGCCATCACATCTGTGCACTATTTGTTGCCTCAGTTCATTAGAGAGGAATCAGTGTTATCTAAGACTGTAGAGGGGTAGTCACCCTGCTCCTGCCCTGAAGGGCTTAAAACAGCCCTGGGAGAGGGCTGTGGCAGGGGGAAAGCTGGGCTGATTGGGGGAAGCAGCCACCGGTGAGGTCACGCCCCAGTCAGACCACAGCTGGCCCTATAAGAGGGCTTAGGGCCAGAGACAGAAAAAGACTCTCTCTCTAGCTTTTTGAGAGAGAAGGACTTGGCTGCCTGGGAAGCTGCGAAGGGTATCTAGGGTGGAGCAGTGCTAGGGAAGGACAAAGGGAGCTGGGGAGCTTCAGCCTAGCAAAGCCCCAGACTGCAGGCCAAGTTAAGGGCCCACAAAGGTACTGGGGCTGCAGAGGGGCAGCCCAGATATAGGCAGAGGCAGCTGGTCCAGCCCCCCTTGCTGATGATGAGTGGTTTATAGACTGTAGTCTGCCCCAGGGAGCAGGGGCTAGATGATGACTGGCAGTAACCACTGAGGCAAGGTGGGGATAGGAGGTTGGGGGTTCCCTGGGGTGGGGAGACCCAAATTTTGGGTTCCTGCTTGGGGCAGAACCCTGACATAGAGGGGCACCAGGGTCCAGGAGGGACACAGGGGCCAGCAGCAGGCAGGACACCGGCCTGCAGAGGGCACTCTGGGCTGGAAGAGCTAATTCCCAGGATGACCACCTGGAGGTGCTATGCCAGTGAGTCGTTGCCCTGCCACAAGGACCCTTAACACAGCCCTTACCACCAGAGAACACTCCCAGGAAAATGTACAATCCTCATTCCCCTGTGTCTCATCTCTTTTTAGACATACCCAACTATGACTGACTGCAGAAGGGTCAGGGTGACTCCAGGAACATTTGGTGTCAAGTTTCATTTCCCAACAAAGTCAATAGAATTTTATGACCCCCCAATCTCAAAACTTAGCTGTATGTTAACCAAATGCTTCAGATCAGATCTACTGCCAGATTGGAGGCTCTGGAGCTCCCTGGATGTGGTGATTCCCTCAGATTTTCTGGTGGTGGTTTCAGGACAAGCTAAGACAATAAGGTAAACTACAGAAGGTTTGAGACAACTGAAGAGGATGTCATGAGGGCATTATCAACATCAGTCCTGTGCAAGGAGTTTCTCCCAGGACAGGAGAAAGCAATGCAGAGAGATTGTAGAAATTCAGAGACTAGTATATACAATAGGCCTTCAGTAGTGATGTTGTGGCTGGGCTCTGGGATATGTGGGTTTTTGTGAGTATGCCTCTGGTTGCCAGGAGACCAAATCTAGGACAAACAAGTAGCCATGTACACTACTCCTTCTCCTCTTTGAAGTCAGCAAGGCAAACAGTGCTGGGTAATCACTGAACAGGAGGCAATACTGTAATTCTAGAGAAGTGCATCACCTCCAGTGATAATCAGGTAAAAAGCCATCTGCCACAGAAGGGAAGCCCTACTATGCCCTCATTTATAGTGGAGGGAAGCATCAGCTTTTTAGCACGAGGGACTTAAAGTCTTTACTTGTCACCACTATTTAAAGAGACAGATGATTACTCAGTGATTAAAATAATGTGACATTAAAATATTTCCCAAGACTTAAACCATTTGATACCACAACTCATGAAACTTTACTTGAAAAAATAATTTGAATTATTTTGGGTAGCACTGGCAGGTTGACTGAAAAATGGCTAACAGACCATCCAAACAATAATGAAATGGCTGTGTGTCAAACTTGTGGGCAGTGTCCAGTGTGATACCATAGAAATCAGTACTAGGTCTGGTCTTTCTGGAATATGTGGTTAACAATGCCTTGCAAAGGTAGGGGAAAGATCAGTAATGGAGACCACACCAAAGCTCATGCACACCATTTACTGTGATTCCACTCTGCTATTCCTTGAGTGAAAGGTCAATCTACAGAAGTGGGTATTCACCCACAAAAGCTCATGCTGCAAAACATCTGTTAGTCTATAAGGTGCCACAGGATTCTTTGCTGCATCAATCTACAGATTACACATAGTATCCTAGAGGCACAAACTAGTATTGCATATACTACAATTTATTTTAATATTTAGAAAAGGGAGCATACATCATAGCACTTTGATGAAATTGAAAGGTGATACTAAATTGAAAGAGAAGGGTACTTTATTTGTCACTAGACAATAGTTTTCCTCTCTTTCTTCTCCCTATAGTCACCCCCTCCTCAGAGGCTTGGGAATGTAGTACTGCACCAATATGGCAGCCACAGATTTCCCTGGGTAGGGGAAATCCTCACTTGTCATAAAGCTGAGAAAACAGATTATATACCAATACATTCAAAATTACTACATTATCCAGCTTTTTATGGTCTAAAATATGACAACAGCAATACCACTAACACCAAGAACACCAAATGTACATTAACCTGATTCTTCGTACTTCCCTGGTAGTTAGATTTCAGAAACCAAACTGGTGTCAAACATGTCTGCCAGTTCTGTATTTATCTGTCTTTCTTGAAGGTAGAGTTAAAATATATGGGACAGAGCAAGCTTCTTTGTCTTGAGTCTTCTACATTATATAAAGGGTATTTTTTAAAAAGCTAACAATAATAAACAAATGAAAATGTGAGGATTGTTTACTATTTATATCTTTATAAATCATTTATGGCATCCTGCTGTATTAATATTTTTACAGTACAAATTACGTAGGTGACAAGTTGCAACAGTCATATACAATCTGATTTTATGACATTTTTTCCATTTGATGCCTTTGTTTGGTATAAAAAAATCAGGTTAACGTCATTGTGCTTCATATTTATAACTCCTATAGAATGACATGGAGAAATTTCAGTGCAGATTAGTCATTTTGATGCTCATTGTTTTCCTACATGAATGAGCATACTTGACATAAAATCTGCTATAATCTGCAGCTCAGCAAACTGGCATTGCTTATACTAATTCCTGTAAAAGTCCTTTATTCTAAGTCATGGTTATAAACACTGCTGTTTTATTTATACACCTGCTTGTTTCAAAAATATTTGCTTCTCTAGTGAATTTGCGGAGAAAAAACATACACAAATTATGGACCTGCTTTTGCTGTTGATTTCAATGGGAGCAGGTCTAGAGGTTATCTTTTGTCACTGAACTCAAATGTAAAGTATTTAAAAGTGAAGAAAAATTAGTTTACATATTCTTCTGACTTCCCCAACAAAACGTTACAAATAGAATATACATGTCTGTATGAAAGAACTGCTAACACAAGGACTCAAATTTTGCTTTTAGTTACATTAGTACTACCCAATTGAATCCAAATGATTGCCATAAGAGCACATAATATGGCATTTACTGCCAATTTTTCCTGTAGCACATGCAATAGAAATTCAACAAAAATATTCACTGATGGTTTTTACCTGGGTTGTGCCAGAAGGTTGTACATCAAGTGACTAGTTTGGTGTATCTAGTAAACCTAATTGCCTTCTGGTATTCAGCAGGGAACTGTGGAAAGATAATCGTCACACAGCCATCAGAGTTCACAAAACAAAACAGAAAACAGTACTTGAAAAAACAAGTAAAAATGTGCACGTTTATTTATTTTTCACTTTGGGCTTGTTTATCACAGATGGTGGAGAAACCAGATCTCAGTTGCCTCTTTTCAGACAATCAAATAAAGAAAAAAGCACTGTACATTTTTGCTAGTTTTTCTGAATGCCGGGTTTTGCTTTTTGTTGACTTTTATGAATACTGTTCCAAGCAAAGTGTAAATAGTTCAGAATCCCAATCTGAGATATTTTTGGAATATATAAAATAGATATACTGACACATCCATCCTTTTTGTCCCATATGATGAAACTAAGGGCTCATGGCTTCAAGTTAATAAAAATCTCTTTACCTCTGATTGCCTGTCTGCATGAATCAATAGGATGTGAAAAGAATAATTTGTGGCTACAGATTACAGTTTTTGTAAAATAAGAAAAGAAAAAAGAAAAAAGAAAAAAGACACCTCCCCCCCCCCAAAAAAAACCCTCCCACTCTTTGGCTAATAGGAGGTTGTGGAATCAGTGAATCCATGTCAGGTAGGTGAATGTTTTGAGCTAAAAATGTTGGCCTGATTTCATTTTAAAAGAAAAATCAACGCCTGAATATCTGGCCTACTGAATACAATAAACCTTTTTCTGGGGTCTTGGACAACATTTCACTTGAAAAATTCTAAATATCTCCCATGTGCTTATTGAATACAGTGATACAAAAGTGGAATATTGCCCAGCTTAAGATAAGGCTGTCACTGAGTTCACTTACTGGAATCTTTAGTACTACTTATTTTTCATACAGTCATCTGTATTTCTTCAGTCATCTTCAGTATTCATAAACAGCTGTGAGCAATAAGGAGTAGAGCTGTGCTAAACCTTAGTAGTAATATCCAAAACTAGGTAAAATTTGTATAATTTTGAATGTATTTGGACCCAAATTTAGGTCAAGTCTATAAACTTTAATTATTGATTAAACATTGATTTAGAATTGTTTGAGAGGGAGATTTGACCCCAGCCATAAAATTCACATCCAGAAACTAATTTGCCCAAAGTTCACGGTTATTTTGATCCATAGTTTTGAGTCAGTACCATGTACAGTTAAAACACAAAACTAGGAAAAAACAAATGGTTGGGGATTGATTTTCTTTTGGGTGTGGGGCTCTTATTGAAACTTGACCAGACCAGGTAGTACAGAAGGACTAAGTAAAATGAGAAAGATGGTTTCTATAAATCCCTATGAGCCAAAACTGCTGAATTTTGATATGTTCAATTCTTTAAATGAGTGTGAAAGTGAATGATCATCAGAACTCCATTCTGGAGACAGGATACACATGAAGGCAGGCAACTTTCAGTTGCAAACTCAGGACTAGACTCTGTGGAGAGCAAAACTGCATAAGTCTGGTTAGAAAACTATTTTTGATTAATTGAAGCATATAATTTCTTATAAAAGCACTGTTATATCTTTGTATAACTCTTTATTACAAACAGCGATTTATACTTTGGGTGAGAATTTCAAAAGTACTCAGCATGGAGTTGACTTCAGTGGAAGCAGAGTTAGGCCAATGCTGGGCACTTTTGCAAACCGCCCTGCATCTCTACTGTGTTTTGGAATGTGTGTTTCCAATGTATCCGACACACTTTGTCAAATTAAAGCTTCCTACAAATTATGTTTGTCCAGTTATTGTTTATTTCATCTGTACTAGCCTTGTATGGGAAATACAAATTTTACATTCAAACAATATTACTTGCTCTGCTCGCTCGCTCTGTCTATTTTTGTTCTTTTAAAACCTGGGCAGAGTACTCCCTGCAGAAGACTATCCCCACTGAGAAAGTAAGTACCTTGGAAAAAAATTAAGAAATGCATTAAGTAAATGTAAGTGAAACTACTAATGACTGTGGAACATGTTAATTTGAAAGAACTGCTTTTGGTATCTCACGTTAATTCCTCTCATAACAACACCTTTTATGACAGCATATGCTTTTATCTTTTAAAGATGTCTCCACTTTCCAGCATCTATCAGCAGGATTTCCCGGGGGATTATGATGGTGTTTCAAACCACTTATAGCCTTGGTCAGTCAAGGGACTCCATTTACTGTATCAGAAACCTAACGCTTGAACACACAATACTTGAATGTGTCAGATTTACCTCTTAGCATGAATTAAACTGCATCAGAAGATGAGCTAGTAAAACTTCTAGGAGCGCACAAAACACTTCTGATTCAATACCTGTACCTCCAGTCAGGTGGCCAGCCTAGATTTTATTGAAATAACGGAATCTTAAATATCTAAAGAAGAAAGAAAAACCACAGCCAAAGAGCTCAACAAAATATATTCTAACTTTATGGCCATTTCTATACTTACAGCTAGATTGGCATTGCTGCGATGGATGCAGAGGTGTTGATTAAAGACCCTCTAAATCGATGGCAGAGTGCTCTCATCAACTCCTATACTCCAGCTCCCCGAGAGGCATAAGATAAGTCAGCAGGAGAGTGTCTCCTGTTGACACAGTGCAGTGTGGACACTGCTGTAAGTTGATGTAAGTTACGTTGACTTCAGTTATATAACCTACATAACTGAAGTAGCATAACAGGTTGACTTACAGCTGTAGTGTAGACCAGCAGCTAGAACTGGGCCAAAACTGGAAGCTTGAATTTTAGTTACTTTCATTAGAAGCTTGAATTTAAGAGAATTTCCTGGGATCCAGATCCACTCCTTCAATTTTTGTTCCATACAGTATCCAAAATCGGAAGTGATTTATTTTTCAATTCTAATAAGGCTATGGCCAAAAAATTAATAATAATCGTATTATTTTCTGACAGTGCCCAGGATGTTTTAGCCCAATATGAAGTAAATATCTTGATCCAATTTTCTCTCACAAGGTTCCTATCATTTTGAACTAAAATCTCACGAATACAACTTCCCCATGTTTGGTGCCACACCCGGACCTTTACTCTCATTTGGCCTTTAATGCTGACACTAACCTATATCTAATCTAAAATTAAATTCTCTGCTCATCACTAGTTTTATTTTTCTATTACATAAAATGATTTGCTTATGCCTCCTATAAAGCCAAATGTGGGACCCGTTTCCTCTGTGATGTAGAGCCCAGTCACAGGATCACAGAAAATTAGGGTTGGAAGAGACCTCAGGAGGTTATCTAGTCCAACCCCTGCTCATAGATGCCTGGCCTGGTCAATGCAGAAAGAGTGATCCTCATATCCTTAAGGGTTTTTTGTTCCACCAGGCAGTCATTATACAGACACTAAGCCACACACTTTGGGTGGAGTTTTTAACAGTGACCACTCAGGTCCTTTGGGATGACAGCTTTGAAGTACCAGCTTTGTGTAACGTCTCTGACTCCACAGGAGGGAGTCTGGGCAAGAAATTCTGGCTGTACTGAAGTCAATGGAGTTTTGTCAATTAGTTCACTGGGGCCAGGATTTCACCAACGGGTTCTATGGCTGAATAACAGACACAAAGAACTTGAAAAGGGCCAGAATCTTAAGATAGATGTCTTGGCTGACAATTTTTAAATGAAACTGTCAGCAGGAACTTACAATGAGCTCATTGGCTAAAGATTCTTCTTTCCCCAAGCCCCAGGGCTGTCATGCCCCTACTTCCAAATAACTCTGGGCCAGGATTTGGCCTGAAAGCAACATGAAAAGCCATATCTTTAGATAATTCATCTATCTCAAAAGATCTCCTCTTCAGGCTTTTGCAAACTGTAGGCTACAATTACAAGTTTGGAGCATGCTTTGTCAAGTTCATGCTCATCAAGAGATCTGACAACATAATTGCTTTATCAAGAAGAGTATCTAGTTGATGTTCTTTTAAGATTCTGCCCAACTGGCTGCTAAGCAGAAATTTATGAGGCTTCAGAACAGATATAGCCAGGTTCAGGGCCATGGGGATCCTTTTCTTCCTCCAGATGTGCACATATAGAGCCTCAAATCTAGTTCCAGCACATACAGACACACACACACTGCCATGGGCTTATAAAATAATCTATGACTGAGTATATTTTTATTTGGCCTGACTTCATAGTGTTTTAAAAAAAATAGTGCCTGAAGATGCTTTCAGCGCAGCCAACTATTCGATTTCTGACAAGTACCAATTATCACCATCTAAGGCCACTGGCAAGTTGACTATCCTTGGTACCCATGTGTAGGTAGAAATGAGGGGCAGAAATCCATTCCATATATCCCTAATACTGGATTCAGACTATTTATACTAATTATTAGGTAACCTGCTACTTTAAGAGTTGAGAGAGATTTCATTATGTTGCAAGATTATAAAATCTAGCTGATGCCAATTTATTAGGCAACAAAATGCACTTCTGACTACCTTGCTTTCAATAAAGATATCTGAATAATTTTATCAGTATAATGATTTCAGTCCGCCTGGATTCAGAGCATGTCTAACTCACGTTGGCATTAATTTTTTATATATGAATTTAAACTACTTTACTAAGAGAATCCTGTGAGGAACATTTAAAATAATTGCATGCTTACATTAGTTAGTAGCAATTCAAGATAATTATGTCCGTCATCAGGATGCTCTGAAGGAACTTTTACAAAGTTGGGGCAAAAGCTTGCAAGCCCTTTAAATGCAGAACTCCCACTGAAGTTAATGTAAATAAGGTGAATAAAAATATTCTGTAAATAATGTAATATTCTATAAAGTATAAGATATTTTATTTTTGTTCTTCAACGTAGGAGTCTTCTGGGGAAGGGAAGAAAATAATCTAGGGAGGCTGAAAGATCTTTGGGAACAGAGGTTTGGAAGAGCTGAGTTTGACATAAGTTGTGTTTGAGTATTCCAGCATGAATTGTTTACAATCTAGCTTTTCTAGTCAAGGGAACTAAAACCCATTTAATGTCATCAGTGCGGATATATCAGAGCAACTGGAAATCTATGAGATACCTACCTCATTCTACAAAGTTTCCACCCAGAGATACTACAGACATTTTTGGAAAATCTGCATTAATATTTGCAGGATTTTTTTCAAATACAGACTTCTTAAGAACACTAATAATTATTTTAAATGATTTAATAAACAAAACAAAAAACCCAAGGATTTATTTAACTTAATTTTCCTTTAACCAATGTTTCCTCTCTGACTCCTTAAGATCTTTCATTACCCTTTTTACGACTTCTCCAAAAAGTCAGAAGGATGCTACTGGACTCCCAGCACCTTGAAAATCAGGCCATGTATTTAGGTACATAAATATGGATGTAAGAGCATACCTCATAGTGCTGCATAACCAATTCCATATAATGCCTTTACCTTAGAAGCCTCTGAATGAGAATACTTGATGTTACAAGCTCTAAGTAGTGACGGGCCGAGGAACATGGGTGGTGCATGAACCATTGTCTGGGAGAGACTAGCCTCCAGCCCTGCCCCTCTGTCCAGAGCCCAGAATCCCCCTATCATGGCCAACAGCTCTCGCCTCAGGCTAGACCCCCAGCCCCAGAACTTTAGGAAGGAGGGTGGGTGGGTGCTGCCGCTGCAGCCCCGCGAGCCCTGGAGTGCCAAGAGGGAGGGAGGGTGGCACCGCTGAAGCCCCCGCCTCAGCTCCAGGAGGGAGGGCAGCATGGCCTCAGCCCCTGGAGCCGGGCCGTAGCCATAACAGAGTGGAAGATTCACTAGTGAGCGTGTGTATGTATGCACACACATGTGTGTACATACCTATTTTTGTTCTTAGACTGTAGTGCATGAATCTCATTTGTTTTAGAAGTGAAAATTTTTGTGCATTTTGAGAATATACTTCTTAATTTGGGTTAAGGTTAACTCCAACCTTTTACATTAACCTGACTTAAATTTGAGCATATTATATATTTAAACTTCTAATGTATATACATTTTAGAAGAAAAATGAAATGCAGTGGTCTTATTTCCAAATGCTCTTCTCTCTTGTCCCGGTATAAAGCAAAACAAAAAAAACCGATTAGATAATAGTATAAAAAAGATAGGATTTCTGTAAGCTTGGAGCTAAATGGAAAACATACTACTGTGTTCAATGGAGCTGAAGTTTAATATTACTATCCAAATTCCATTTTATCCCACTGTCACCCTCACCAAAGGAGAGGATTTATATCGGAGATAATATGATACTGCAGCATAAGCCCTCCTCAGATTTCAAACAGGTCAACTTGTCAAAGCTTTTTAAGGGAGCCAATTACATTAATTTTCCACAGCAGAGAAATACATATTTCATTTCCATCTCCCACTAGAGATGGGGCCCAGGGATTCTGTTTCGAAAGGCTCTTATCACTAAGTAACATTCGTACCCCCAAAGGAACCTTTGGCAGTCACTGGGCCATTGATATAATTGAGCAAGGTATGAGCTGTCTGACACTGCCATGGCACTGCTCAATAGTGCTGTGCACTAAGCACTCGGAACAATGAAGCTTCAGCAGACGGCCACATTGTCAATAAATTTCAATTACACTAATTGCCAAGAGTTCAATGAGTTCACTTTGAAAGCAGAAGGTTGGGAGGAGAGGAAGAAAGATTTAAAAAGCCTATGCCTAGTAGGGCTAAAGAATAGGAAGCAATAAATAAACTGTAGCTTCTAATGGGGGCATAAGTGTATTTTTTTAACATGGCTTAACAAGATTTTACAAGCTGTACCAGTTTCAGGGATTCTGTTTTACATTTCTTTGTTACTGTCTCCAAACAACATATACAGAGACTAAATTATGTGGCATTATCTTTCAGGGGAGAATAATTTTCCTAGGTTTTTATGTTGTTCATGTTCTGCTCAGGATGGATAATGCATTTGAAAGCAGAATGTGGTAATGTCATTTTCATAAGCAAATGAGACTGCTTACTAAAGCTGCAAGAACGACCAAATGTGTCACCTTATTGGAGTGACACAGCTAGACATTCCAAATTAATTGCAGCTATGTAGAAAAATTTCACATACACATGTGTACATGTTACAATAGCCATTAATATTAAGCATGTCCCAGTGTATACAGTATAGATGAGTATTTTGTATACATACCCATTCACCAAATATAAAGGCAGATATTAATTCCAAGCACATCTGAACTTCCATGAAAATATTGAGCTTGACTTTTCTGAGCGGCATCCATGAACATTTGGCTTCACCACATATGGATCAAAACCACAAACAAATTATTTTATGTGAATTTTCTCAGGTCAAATTTCTCTCTGTATGTTTGTGTATAAAGAGAATCGCATATTTGAGTCAATTTGCTCAGTACAATTTTAAAACTTTGCAAAGTTTTTTGTACATTCTTTTGAAGCAGCTAAGTCACTGTTAGGGACAGCACCCTCGACTAGATGGACCTCAGGTCTGACCCAGTATGGCAATTCCTATTTTCTTTAAAAGAAAGAATAAGACGTTTACATGAACATCTGCCTGATAAAACATGATAAGAATTAAAAGGACTTTTAATACTCACATTTTGGTGCATAAACTAATCACCTAGAGTGAGGAAGTAAATTCTCCTCCCTCACCATTTCCTCATGGTGTAGTAATGCACAATTAGGTGCAGTAAAAGAGAGAGGTGGTTGCACTTTTCCTTGAAATATCCATCACTGAGCACCATCAGAAACAAGAGAACAGGCTAGGTGGATAATTGGTCTATTTTAGTATGGTAATTTTTATAAAATAAGGTTTTGATTTGATACCTTTCAGGCTTATGGCACCTTAGCATACTTTAGTCCTCATTAGTTAGCTATCTAGTTCAGTAACATTCTGCTGGTTAAGAACGGTGATCTTGTGGCTTTGCTCCATGTAAGTTCTACAGGGCCTTTGCTGTCACAAGACACAAAGCATAATACAATAGAATTAAAATACAATGTAATTTGATAAAATCCTGTATACAAATAACTCAATGCACAGCAGTGACAAAAATGGATAAGGCTCTAAAATGTGCAATAAGAAATCAGAGTAGGTAGCTACTGTACCCTTATTAAATGGTTCCCTAACCTGTTGACCCCCAACCAGAGATGATGCATGGGGTGGGGAGGGTGTCACACAGGGTCATATGCTCTCCCAGATTTCTGCCTTCCATATGGCCCTGCTGACTGAAGTGCTGACGTGGAAGGGCAGAGCAGTGGTGTTCTTGGCTAGCTGTTCCCTGCTTGTGGAGTCAATGGCTGTGGGGCAACCCCTTCTGACGGCAGGGGAGATCTTCCTTTTGCAGTGATGCTGCAATTTTTGGTTGCACCCCTCCCAACCCAGATAGGCTGGTTGCCCAATGAGGTGCATTGGGGGTGGAGGTAGTGCTCACTCCCTGACCCCTGCTCCTCGGGGCTGAAGACTGAGCCCAAGCCCCTCTGCTCAGGACTGAAGACTGAGCTCCCCCACCTGGGGCTGAAGCCCAAGACTTGCCACCCAGGAGGCCCGGACCCCCTGAAACCTTCTCATGGACCCCCAGGAGCCATGGACCCCCAGTTGAGAATTAATGCCATAAATGAGGCTTGCAAGGTTAGAAATAGAAAAGCCCTCAGTAGGGAAATGGCTAAAATGCTGCTGACATTTTGCAAAGTAATGTGAAGTCAGTGAGAAAAAGGGAGATGAATGGATTGTTCTGGTGCTGTAGTAACAAGAAACAACCTCCAACAAAGAAGAGGAGGGAATGGAAGACTGAATGGTAGCCAGAAATGGCAGAACTGAGGTTATGTGGAGTTAGGCAGAGATATGCTAATGCAGAACTTCAAAGACTAGGGGCCTAATCCAATTCCTATTGAAGTCAGTAATAGGACTCCCGCTGACATCAGGTGACATTGGTTCAGGCCCTTGAAGAATAAAGATAAGGTGGATATGGAAGTAGTAGTATATGTTACTCCTGGAGAGATTGTGTGTGACTGCGCACCCACAGAAAATGCCCCTCCCCCCACAGAATTCCTCTGCTTCCCTGCAGAAAACATCATGGGCAAAGTTGGGGGGGGGGGGAAGGGGAAGATTGCCACCCTACAAACAGAGGTGAGGCATGGGGGGCACACAGGGTTATGTGCCACTGCTCCCCTCATTTCTGCAAGTGCAGAACTGCCCAGCTGAAGGAGGCTGCCTCTTCGCTCCACTGACTCTGCAGCTGAACACCACCTCCTGGGTCCTAGTGCCAGTCATGCTCCTCTTCTGCGTGCTAGGAGTCTTCCTGTTGCAACAGTGAGTGCCAGTGGTGGGGCTGGGTAAGGGTGGTGGGGGAAATGAGGGAAGGGGAGTGAGGGGGGAGGGGGAAGAGGCAGTGGGGAAGGAAGGGGTGGAATAGGTCATGGGGAGGGAATATGGGGATGAGGGGAGTGGGATGGAGAAGAAAATGGTATAGGGGAATCGTGGGGGAAAGCGGGATCCTGGCATGCAGTGTCACCTTGGAAGCAGCTGGGACTCCCTCATTAAGCAGGCTCATCAAACCCTCACCCTGACAAGCCCTACACATGAATCAATGTGATGAGCCCCACACACACAGACCCCACCCCACTGATCCCCAACCAGCTGCACCTGCACCCCACCCCATCAAACCCAACTCCCTCAGCACCTGGACCCCCCACTGAGCCTCCCACACCCAACCTCCCCCCGCCCCCCGCTGAGCCTCAAACACCTTCACCTGGATCCCCTGCAGAGTCTCGTTGTCCCTGCACCTGGAATGTCTCAAAGAGCCACTGCGCATCCAGATGTCCCCGAGTCACCCACACCCAGATCACCCCACACAGAAACCTCTCACCCCACATCTAGATCCCCCCCACAGTAAGCCCCTCCACACTTGGATCCTGCTGGGCTGAGTCTGCCTACCCACACAAGGTGCATCTGGGGCAGGGCCCCAGGTGTTTCTGGGGCAAGCCCAGCCCTTGCACTGTGTCAGGGTCAGCTGCAGCTTCACTGCCAAGTCCCTGTACTGGGGGAGGGAGGAGCTTCAGGGTGATCTCCCACTTCAATGCAGCCAGTGCCATGTTGGAGCCACATTTATTTATTGACAAATACATTTTGCAGAATTTTCTAGAATTTTAAAATATTGTGCACATAATTTTTAATTTTTTGGTGCAGAATTCCCTGAGGAGTAGTATGTCAGGATGGAACATAATGACATTGTGTACAGGAGAAGACATTTTGCAGCATTAAAGGCTGAGTTTGCACGTTTTGGAATTTGGTTTCATTTCACATGGAAACAAACACTAGACCTTTCAAAAACTTTCATGAAAAAACAGAGACCTACTGCAGAATAGCCAGCAGCCCAATGACTCCCTGCTCATCTGATTCAAGTGGACTTGAACATGAGTTTCTCACACCCCAGGTGAATGCCTGACCACCAGGCAATGGAGTTAGTGTCTCTCATTCTGGGCCAACAAATATTAATTATTTCTACAAAATGAAACAGCTCCAATAGTAGGGTTTGAGAGAGAGAGAGAGAACCCTAGCCCTGAAAAGGCAATAGCCCCATGGCTATTCTTGGGAGGGCCTTTCTTGCTCTCTCTGACCAGACTTTCAATCCTGCACCTAAGAAACCTTCCCAATGAAACTTGCATTGAAATTGATGTTTCCAGGAAAAGATTTTGTTTCTAAAAATTTTTATTTTCCAAAGAAAAAACACATTGTTGAAAAATTCTCGACCAGCTCTACACCTGACTCCAATATAGCAATGCATATGTGTATGGAGATTTTGATTCTGGTAGTTTCATATGAAACAAGAATGAGGGGTTTTGATGGTTCGAGCCAATCAGGACTGTGAGTCACCTTGCTATCCCCTACTTCTAATGTTAGGTCTTGCTTGTGCCTAGCTGGGTGTCAGCTCCCTAACACCACCAGCCATTCAGCCACTCAAGCACTCTCCTCTGGGCTCTGCCAGTCCTGACTGCCTTGCAGGTTAACAGGTGCACTTGAGTACATTTGAATTGTTCCCCTGTGATATCCAGCCCCTGACATGACTACTTGCAAAAATCCAAGATCCTCTGCCCCCAAAGGTGCAGTGTGCCCCAGTTTACCAGTTTTACATTAAACCCCATCTTCTGTATAACACACAGCACTTGTAATAAAACAAAAGAAAGGTTATTTTTAAAAGAATAGAGATTCTACAAGAAATAGAGAGTGGGGGAAACAAATGGTTACAATAAAAAACAAAATCATAAAATGCTAACCTGTTAACCTGCAGTCATTAGTGGTTATCTAATAAAGTAGGTTTTCCTCCCCAAGTTCATTGTGTTATAGAGCTTGCTGGTTTCACAAGAACCAGGAGCCAATGTTTCCTGAGAACAGGGAGCATGGCATATAAGGGGGAAATGATAATATAAGGAGCAGATGATATAACTGATATCACATGTGGCCAGATTTGAGTGGGGCATTGTTAGGGGAAAGGGTCATTGAAAGGTAATGGAGGGGAAGTGTTAGTTAGTGGCCATGATCCTCTTATGGATTTTTACTATTCTAGAGTGGAGGAAATTGTCATATTTTGTTTTCACAATGATGACAGGAATAATACAGGAGGTGTTATGCAGGGGAAGCAGTGAACTGACAGAACTGAAGAGTGAGATACTATTTCCTGTGCTTTTAAAGATTAAAGAATGCTAAAATATTGTCTTGCTGTATCAGATGGATCTCTAATAGAAAGCAGGGTGATTTTTCAAGGTCTCATAATGAACTGTGAGAGTTTGGATGCACCAAGATTTTTCCTGTGTTTAATTTTAAGAACCCTAAGTTAATTATTGTACCAGGTAATTCTATGCACATTTTACTACAACACAAGAAACTCTCCTTCCAACTCCCCTTCCCCTGTTCTTTCATCAGTAATTTCAAAATTTTAAAACAAAACAATTGCTTTAGTATCCCCTTCTAAAAAAACCCAGTCTGTATGTAAATTGCCAATTTTTCAGTCTCAAATATAAATTCACATAAATAATTTGATCACAAACACTTTTTCCTATAATATGATATATTCAATATTTTTCTTAAGAAACAGTAATTATGACTACTTTACCAAAAACCCACTATTGATTGATAAATATATTTACTGACAATATTTCTGTTTTAACAGTGTATTACACGTATTTAGATACTAAGATTGACATACCAACATAAACTTATATCTGTTTGAAATGAAACTGTTCTTCCTCATATCATATAGGCTGAGAATTTATCCAACTAGGCACTTATACTCAGCCAGTCTCAATGTTAGCAGAATATAAAATGATCTGTAGATTTTAAGGCCAGAAGGAGACATCATGATCATCAAGTCTCCTGCATAAGATAGGCCATAGTACTTCACCCAGTAAATTCCTGCATCAAACCCAGTAAATTTATGATTGCACTAGATTAAACTTATCTTTTAGAAAGACATCCAATCTTAAAAAGACAGAGAATCCATCACATCCCTTGGTAAAATATTCCAGTGATTACCTGCTCTTAAAAATGTGCACCTTATTTCCTGTTTGAATTTTTCCAATTTCAACTTTGGATTTTGTTATGCCTGTCTGCTAGCTTAAAGAGATCTTTCTTTCTTTCTTTCTTTTTCTATACAAATCATAATCAAAGAGCACCAATCCAATGGTCTGGCCCCCTTTGATAACTAAAAATACCAAACATAAATAGACCTATCTTGGACAGATATGGAAATTTCCTGCAATATCTTTGAAGAAAAAAGCACCATATACATTTAAATATAAGTATCTTAGGGGTTCCTTGTTGTAAATGCAAAGGTTATGTATTATTATGGGTAGGGATTGTATGTAAACTCTCTGTGGGGAGATAGGATGTGAACCCTGGAAAGTGTTATGAACTTCAAAGGACTGTATTGAACATAGGCCAGACAAGAATGGCCTTTTGGGCTGAACAGTAACAAGTAGCTCTAAGAGGACATGAATGCAAATTCCACACCTCCTGTTATGCAAAACCCAGCCTTTTGAAGCTACACCCTGATGAGAAGAATGCTGTCTGCAGACAGAGTCTCAAGATCAAAGGCCCAAGCTATATAAAAGAAACACTGAACTACTCATGGGCGCTCTGGTTCTGAATCTGAGATAGTTATGAATTTGTAGCTACCATGAAAATCCAGTTGTGGGTTTGAAGGACTGACTCCTTCCAGAACCTGAGGTTGGAGTTAAGGTGATGTCTGGTAAGCTTTTTAGCATGTGTGTAAGTCCTTGTATTGTTTTTAATATTGTTTCTCTGAAATACTTTAACCTTAGGAATAAATGTGCTTGCTTATAAAAAGTTGTGTGGTAAATTGTAAGTGCTAGCAATTACAGGTAGTAACAGCCTGTGGAGAGAAAGCAAAGTGGAGACATGGCACGTTTAGGCAGTCTGGCTTGGTAGGAATATCTCAATATGGGCAGGGAACTGTGCATACTGGAAAAGCTCCAATCAGAAGGGAGAGAGACACGGATCTGTATCCCAGAGAGGTGATGGCTGAGGAGCCAGAAGACTACAGGGTGTGCCGTTGATGGACCATGATGGGGAAATACAGGTGCAGTTGCCCTGAACTGACACCATCAATTCACCCAGATAAATTCCAGTATCAGATATCTTCTCCCTGCATAGGTACTTGTAGACTGTGATTGAATCAGTTACATCTCAGGTTTTCCATAAAATATTCTGTTTATGGAATATTGGAATTACATGCAATAAGGTAAATTATGTGGGTCAGATGTAAAAGTTTAAACAATACTGTACAAGTTTAAATAATGAATTTGCTCCCTGAAATTATTCAGCAAAACAAATATTTCTGTATTTATGGGGGACACGAAGAAGAATACTATTAGTTTCAACTATGGTATTTAGAAATAAGTATTCATAAATTTCTAGGAATAAATGAAGTTTAATTGCATTGAACCAAGAAAAATAGTCAGCTCTCTTGTAATAGTAAGAAGTTCTCTTTTCAGAGGAAGATATTCTAGAAGCCCTTTTAATTTTACCATATACTCATAAACTACCAGATTGTGTCTCCATAAAATATGTATTATCAGTATGTGTTTTGGGATTACAAAATGAAGTACTTCAAATTTACTGGCTTAAAAATAATGCTAAAGTTAAATTATAATAATTTTGTAATGCTAACCTTCAATTAGTATTTGACTTTAAAATGACCTTTGCAACATGCTGTGATGTACTCTATCATTATAAAATATAGGTTTGAACCAGAAAAGCTGGTTATGAATAAGATCTGTGAGGTCATTTAACCCATTGACACAGTTAAAACATATCCCTTTTTAAAAAAATAAAATCAAATGATTCTTGATAAATTTGGGTCAAATTTTTGTTCCTTTGACATTAGATTACATAGTGCTTCTGTTGGGAGGGGAAAACATAACTAGGTACAACTTTTTGTAGTATACTGCGTTACCTAAAAGGGATATTATTTTGTGGTAACATAAAATTAATTTTGTACCATAAACTTTGTACACAGATTGCAATGCAATCCCTCTTTTAAACTGTTAAATATTCAGTTTATCTCAAAATTTACCCTTACTTTACTTTAACTGCCTGATTGTTTTAATTCTCTGTAAAACTTCTAGCAAGGTCTTTAAGTGTTGTTCAAAACTTTGGAAATCTATGATAACTGTACATTGTCAAAATGTGCTACAAAAGTATGATATATTAAACCTGACAGGATGATGTTCATTAATCTTTGAAATGTAGCTGGGACACTGGTAATTCCAAGAGGCATTACATTAAAATGAAAAGCCCCCTTATGGCAAGTGAAGGTGGTTTTTTGTTTCCTGTCATCATCCATTTGTAACTGCCAATAGCCGCTAGTTAAATCAATGCACCTGATAAATATTGCTTGACTGAGGAAACTTAAAGAATTATCATTTCCTAGCACTGGGTATTTATCTTCTTTTCTTATCGCATTTATTTTTCAGGAGTACCATACTTTGAAAACCTGCTTATACCATTTGCCTTTTCTCAATTAACACTGGCCTAAAGCCAAACGGAGAGAAAGATTGTTTCAGACCTGAGCATGTACTGCAGCTGTTGCTTTATTACTTTTCCTTGCAGAAGATGGAATTTGGAGATACTGGTTCATGATCCTTGACACCTTTATTTGCATCTACCTTACAATTAAAAATTGCTGTTTCTCAGCTACACTTTCAACATTGGGGGGAACTTCTGGATAGAAGTCATAATTGCTGTTTATTTGGGGGAAACAAACATAAATTGTTATTTAACTTGTCTCTAGGTGACTCCTATCCTGTCTGCATCCCTATTATCTAGGAGCTGGATCCAGGAAGTGGGTGCTGACTAGAACTGGTCAACATTTTTTGACTTTCAAACTTAATGCAATTTCAAATTTCAAAATTAAAAAGGGGTAAAATATTCCACTGTTTAAGAGCTATATAACTATGATTTTCAAAGGAAGCATAAGAAAGTAATTTGCGGTAAATTTTGCACATATCAGGTGTATTTTCCGCAAAATATTGCTTCTTTAGTTACTTTGATCCTCACTGGCATATGAATACATTGTTGTTTTTTTTATTTCTAGGATGTACGATTACATCCTTTATATATCTTTTCAGCCTTTCCAATTTTTTCTGCAAAAAAAAATATACAGCCCTTAATCACAAAGGCTCAATATTCAAAAGCAGACCTTGAATGGGGATCCAAAGAGGATGGATCTAGACTGTTCTCAGTGGTAGAAGATGACAGAACAAGGAGTAATGGTCTCAAGTTGCAGAGGGGGAGGTTTAGGTTGGACATTAGGAAAAACTTTTTCACTAGTAGGGTGGTGAGGCACTGGAATGGGTTACCTAGGGAGGTAGTGGAATCTCCTTCCTTAGAGGTTTTTAAGGTCAGGCTTGACAAAGCCCTGGCTGGGATGATTTAGTTGGGTTTGGTCCTGCTTTGAGCAGGGGGTTGGACTAGATGACCTCCTGAGGTCCCTTCCAACCCTGAGATTCTATGATTCTATGATTTTGGTTGTCTCTATTTTTGGTTGTCTAGCTTGAGATTCAAGAACCTGAGACCTCCAAAATCAGTGGTCACTTCTGAAATTTTGTCCTATAGATGTGATTATTGTATCGATTATGTTCTTCTAAATGAAATATTTTGAATAGCTTTAAATAGCTGCTACAGTGGAGTTTATCAGAGTTCGAGGTGCTACTGTATATTGCTGATTGTTTAAAACAATTTAGCTTATAAGCTAAGCTTTCTAATATCATGGAAATTTTTGCATCATAATATGGAACAGCAATAGCCTCTTTCTACCTAATCTACTTTCAGTTGTAAACCCAGATTTCCAACAGGAATCCCAGGGTCCTTCTAAATTCTTAAATGAAATCATTCCTGTGTCAAGGTTTACATGTATCGACAGGCAGCTATGGAAAGGAAGGATGGTCCAGTGTCAGGATGCTAGCTGGAGATTTGGGTTCAATTGTCTGCTCTGCCAGAGACTTCTTATGTGCCCTTGGATAGTTCATTTTGTCTCTGTGACTCTGTTTTCCATTAGTCAAATGGGGGTAATAGCACTTCCCCACCCCACAGAGGTGTTGTGAAGATAAATTGTTTGTGAGGCACTCAGAAACTATTGGTAGGGGGACCAGATAATTACCTTAGATAGATATGTCCAGAGGAGAAGTAACTTGGGACAAGTCATTTCTGAGGTGTGGAATTTGGAAAAAAGTGTGTATAAATTACATTTGATGAATACTTAACACTTATCATATCATATCTCCAGAACCAAATCATTTTAAGAGCGCACAATAATTAAAACCAATTAAATAAAATACTACAAACTACAATACTATTGGTCCATGAGCCAGATCATTTGCTCCAGGAAGAGACCTCACTGCACTCTGAAGTTAAAACTGCTTCCAGTTTATCATGAGCTGAAACAGAAATATAATACAAATCAGGTTTGATCTATAGGCAGATGTTGTTCAGATTTCATAGACTCTCCTAATAAAGGCCCCAATCCAATAAAGTACTTTTATGTGCTTTGCTGGATTGAAGCCAAATGAACGTATCCAGGAAATTCTTTCAGTATAACTACTTGTGTGAATATTTTGAGTGTTTGCAGGTGCATACCCAAAGTTGATTGTGTGATTTTAGCAAATGTGTTGAGGGTAGTGTAAAGTTTACAAAACCAAAACTCAGGTTTGAGTCCCAGATGGCCTTTGGGGACCAGTAAAACTATCAGCTAATCTATCAAGGATCTGGACACACCATAAAAACTAGAGATAATCCTAACTATACATATACAATTATGGGATCTAAATTAGCTGTTACCACTCACGAAAGAGATCTTGGAGTCATTGTGGAGAGTTCTCTGAAATCATCCACTCAATGTGCAGCAACAGTCAAAAAAGCGAACAGAATGTTGGGAATCATCAAGAAAGGGATAGATAATAAGACAGAAAATATCATATTGCTTCTATATAAATCCATGGTATGCCCATACCTGGGGCACTGCATGCAGATGTGGTCGCCCCATCTCAAAAAAGATATATTGAAATTGGAAAAGGTTCAGAAAAGGGCAACAAAAATTATTAAGAGTATAAAACAGCTTCCATATGAGGAGAGATTAATAAGACTGGGACTTTTCAGCTTGGAAAAGAGGCGACTAAGGGGGGATATAATAGAGGTCTATAAAATCATGAGTGGTATAGAGAAAGTAAATAAGGAAGTGTTATTTACTCCTTCTCATAATACAAGAACAAGGGGCCACCAAATGAAATTAATAGGTAGCAGGTTTAAAACAAACACAAGAAAGTATTTTTTTATGCAACACACTGTCAACCTCTGGAACTCCTTGCCAGAGGGTGTTGTGAAGGCCAATACTATAACAGGGTTCAAAAGGGAGCTAGATAGATTCATGGAGGATAGGTCCATCAATGGCTATTAACTAGGATGGGCAGGAATGGTGTCCCTAGCCTCTGTTTGCCAAAAGCTGGGATTGGGTGACAGGGCATGGATCACTTGATGATAACCTGTCTGTTCATTCCTGTGATGGCGTTGGGACTCACCACCGCAGCGCCTCCTTCTGTTCAGTCCAGGAATTAGCTCTTAATAGTCCTAGACATCCCTCTGCTGGCAGTGTCCTGTCCATCTCTTGTCCTCCATTGGCATCTGGACCCGCGTTGCTCCCCACTCAGCAGCGTCGTCTTCAGGACACTGCCCTCCAGCAGTGCCCCTTAGTCCACCCTCATCCTCTTCTGAGGGGGGGGGGTTAACAGCATTGGCCACCCACAACCTCAGTCCAGCCCTTGGCTCAAGGGCTGGTTGCAATCTGCTCTGACCGCTTCTCCACCACCAGGTGCAGTACAAGGGGTAGTCCCATTACTCTAGGTCCCGACCCAGGGACCCTCTAATGGCAGCCTCCCTGCCCTCCTTCTCTCCCCATGTCTAACTGTCTCTGGGCCATTTCCTGTCTGGCCCCTCACACCCTCTAGGCCCTTTCTATCAGGGCCCACAGCCTGGCAAGTATTGGGCCAGAGCCCTAGTATGCTCCCCCTGAGCCTGCCCAGCACTGCTCTGGAGACAGACCTTGGCCCATGAAGGTCTGGGACAGACTCCCTGCTCCCTTCCTGGGCTGCCTTTATATAGGGCCTAGCCTAGCCCCGATTAGCTGGCTCTAATCTCGGCCCTGATTGGCTCTCAGTAGGCCCTTCCCTAATTGGCTGCTGACCTGCGCAGCCACTCTGGCCTCCTCTAGCCCCCTCTCTCATGGGGGTGGGGCAGCTGCCCCACCACACACCCTCCCCCTTAAGAATTCTCATGGGGGGGAAGGAAGAGGGTCCCTATCACCCCAGCTTCCCTCACAGCTGGGCCCACAGGGCATCTCTTTCCTCTTGCAGGCCTTCCACAGTCTGGAGCAACCTGCTTCCCACTTCGAGGGTCTGGGCTCCCACTGTAGACCACCCTGGTCCTACGTGGGTTTCCAATTCTGTTTGGGTTCCCACATTGGCCCTCCTGGCTCCTATGTGGGTTCCCTCATAGGAGAGAGGCATGGGCCTCTCTGCCCCAGCCACTTTCTCTCTAGGGGGTCTCTGTCTTCACCACCCCTTCCCTGGGGCTGGTGTCAGAGTAAGCCCTTGTCTCGGACACTCCCCCATTCTGCCTCAAGGGGCAGTGCCTCTTTAAATGACCCCCTTTATGGCAGTGGAAGCATTTTCTGGGTCTTCCCCCTGCCATGGCCCTACTCCTGCTTGTTTGGGCCCTAGCCCTTCCTTCTGGGCTGGCTCGGGCCTTGGGAGCCCTGTAGGAGCACTGTCTCTTCAGGTACCCCGGCTCCCCACAGACCCAACAAGCTGGGGGGGGCCCTGTTACTCTCACAGGGGGCACTTTTCTGGGAGGGGCCTCTCCACCCTGTCTCAGTAGGGGCACTCCCTCCTATTGTGTCCCCATCACCCACAGGCCTCTCACCTTTGGTGCCAGATCTCTTGTTTGGTCTGGGTGCCCACCCCCACAGCAGCCAGAACAACTCCCTCAGCTACTCGGTAAGTCGAGACACCCAGGCCCTCTGATACAAGTCCCTTTTCTCCACCATTTTGTCACTCAGTCTCTCAGTGTGGCACAATCTGCCTAGTCCTCGCACTTGCCCCTCCTATCAGGGGTAGACCACATGTGCCCACATTCTCCACCATGTGTGACAGCATTGGGACTCACCACCGCAGCACCTCCTTCTGTTCAGTCCAGGCATTAGCTCTTGATAGTCCTGGAGTGCCCTCTGCTGGAAGTGTCCAGTCCGTCTGTTGTCCTCCATTGGCATCCAGAGCCGCATTGCTCCCCACTCAGCAGCATCCTCTTCAGGACACTGCCCTCCGGCAGTGCCCCTTAGTCCACCCTCATCCCCTTCTGGGGGGATTTAACAGCAGTGGCTACCCACAACCTCACATTCTAGCCCCTGGTTCAAGGGCTGGTTGCAGTCTGCTCTGATTGCTTCTCCACCACCAGGTGTGATACAAAGGGGAAGGGGAGGACCCAGGCCAGCCCACTACTCTTGGTCCCAACCTAGGGACCCTCTAGTGGCAGCCTCCCTGCCCTCCTTCTCTCCCCATGTCCAACTGTCCCTGGGCCATTTCCTGTCTGGCCCCTCACACCCTCTAGGCCCTTTCATTCAGGGTCCAAAGTCTGGCAAGTATTGGCCCAGAGCCCTAGTATGCTCCCCCCAAGCCTGCCCAGCACTGCTCTGTCTGAGATGCTGATCTGTTCTGGAACAGACCTTCCCCCATGAAGGTCTGGGAGAGACTAGCTGCTCCCTTCCTGGGCCACTTTATATAGGGCTTAGCCTAGCCCTGATTGACTGGCTCTAATCTCAGCCCTGATTGGCTCTCAGTAGGCCCTTCCTTAATTGGCTGCCAGCCTGCACAGCTGCTCTGGCCTCTCTCATGGGGGTGGGGCAGCCACCCCACCACAATTCCCCTAGGGGCACCTGCCATTGACCACTGTCAGAGGACAGGATACTGGGCTTGATGGACCTTTGGTATGACCCAGTATGGCTGTTCTTATGTTCTTATGAGATCAGAAGGGAAAGGAAACATTTACTTTTCTAATTGTTTCATTAAAAGCACCTCTCTGATTCTGTTGGAGTTTATGCTTAAAGAACTGTAGTATTACTTCTAAAATCCAGTCAGTCTTCAGTCTCATGATTATATTTCAGTGCCTCTGTACCAAAATCCAATAAAGTATTGAAAAAATAGCCAAGGTTTGAAAAATTTTTGAGGAAATGGTTTGGGCCCAATTCAGCAAACCTTATTTACATGCACAGTCTTTAGTCACACAAATACAGGGTAGTCCCATTTACTTCACTATGACTAGCCAGGTAAAATACTACTTGAAGGAATGAACACTGATTGCACCCATTTGTAGGAATAAAAATAATATTTAGCATTACTGAAAATAACACAGTGTTAAGCACAGCTGTGGGAAATACTCATAGTGAAATTAGAACGCATTCAAAGTTGGCATTGCTTTCATGAAAATGGCATGCTTTTCATGGAATTTTCTTTGTCAGGAAAGTCTCATCCAGGTAGAGCACAAAACTGTTTTCACCATCTCAATGCTCATGGGAATTTTGCAGCACCTTTTTATGGTGCATTTTCAAATTTCAACCTGGATTGGTTGGGATTGGTCTCAAAATACTAGCTCTTGGTACCTGACTGGCAGAGCCTATATCATTTGGTCAGAAGTAGGATGAAACATAAGCCATTTTGATGCTGTTTATGAGAAATAATCTATAAACTACTCTGAGTTATGTATATATAAAAAGCAATTATGCTAATACTCTTTTTCCATTTTTGCCTTAATCAAAAGACCTTGGGAACTGTTTATGTGTATTATTTAACAATATTTTGCCACATTCTTTCAATGCAGTGTGCAATGTCTTAGCAGCAACCATCATCTGGGATTCTGCTCATTTATGCCTGTACCATTAAACAAAGCCTATAGTATCTGTTATGCAATTGAGACTTGGCTCAAAGAAATATGAATAACATAAATGTAGGCTTCTACCTTGTCTAATCCTGACTCACATGTTCCTGAGGGAACTGACTGACTAGAGTTCACTACCTTGTCTAATCTCCCTGATTTTCAGCCAGGGAATTGCTTGCTCCTATATTTGACAATATATATTTCACATTTGGTAATTATTCTTCATCACATTATCATAATATACTATGTCCTAAGGGCAACAGCCTTTTGAGATTCAGTTCTCTTGGCCTCTCCCATTAATACAGGCCTGGTGGCTGTTTTACATGATTGAGGTTTGACTCCTAGAAATACAAATAACATAAATTTAGGCCACTGGCTTTTTAATCTCCCCTTGACTACACAGCAAGGGAAATTACAATATTTCAATCTGTTTTCTACTATAATTAAGGCTCTCATTTAGTTTATAGTTTTATAATTGGAACACTAAACCTCATGAAAAATCAGAGGTTTTTTTCCACATCATGGACAAATCAGAACAATTCTGCACATAAGGTAAAGGGCCAGGGGCAGCAGCAGAAGAGTTCTTTATAAAAAGGAAAAGAGACACAATTCAGAGAGAAACATCATTTCCAAGGTGCATAGTAGGTCACGATAGTCCAGGTATAGGAGTTGCAGCATAGCTTCCTCCGTATTGGTCCTTTCCTAAATGGGTAATTCTTCATCCTGACCCCAGAGAATTGTCACAAAGTATGTCTACTTTGCTCAATTTAACTGGGAGGAAAAGACAAACTGGAAAGAAGGCTCCTCTTGAAATTATGAAACAGGCAACCCAGATCCACTTAGAAAATTATGCTGAAGCTGCTGTTCCAGATTCTAGAAGGGACAATTATCTTAGGGTGATTAATTTGTAACTGACATAAGACCAGATTCTGCTACCCATGTTCACAGTCAGTAGCCACCATCAAATGAGCATAGTCTACTGAGGATATTGCACCAGACAGAGAGACCATGGTTGATAGCATCATACCAGACATTGTAGAGTGAAGTTTGCAGATCTGGCTGAATCCTGAGAAACCATGAATTTCTGGGAGAGCCCGACAGGCATTGCCAGGTAGGGTCAGGGCATGCATCCCTTTGTGCGTCAATGGAGAGTTTGAGAACACAATTTGCTGAGGGGTTTTGTCTATCCTGGTGACATGGCCAAAGAGCAGATAATGCCACTTTTATATGTAGGGAGCAACTGAAGGCAGATCAGAACTCAGCGAGATTATGGTATTTTGCACAAAGTCAAACCATTATTTGGCACTGTCACCATATATAGAATGTCTCTAACCACTCTAAGTCTGCCTGTAAGAGGGTCCAGGTTTCTGATCCATATAGCAGCACAGGCAGTACACAGCTTTGTCTCAGCACAAAAACATTTATGTGTCCCTAGCAAGACATGGACTTCATGCAGGAGATGATGAGACCTATTAGTTGGAGCACATCCAGTTTTCTCTGAGCATTTGAACTCTGCTTGCAGCCTAGGTAGATGAACTCATCAATGGTCTCCACAGAACTGGACCCCACCTGCTCCGGGGATTCTGGTGGCACAGCCCTGATATTGGATATTGCTTCTCTGCCATCAATCATAGAATCATAGAAGATTAGGGTTGGAAGAGACTTCAGGAGGTCATCAAGTCCAACCCCCTGCTCAAAGCAGGACCAACCCCAACTAAATCATCCCAGCCAGGCCTTTGTCAAGCCAGGCCTTAAAAACCTCTAAGGATGAAGATTCCACCACCTCCTTAGGTAACCCATTCCAGTGCTTCACCACTCTCCTAGTGAAATAGTGTTTCCTAATATCCAACCTAGACCTCCCCCACTGCAACTTGAGACCATTGTTCCTTGTTCTGTCATCTGCCACCACTGAGAACAGCTGAGCTCCATCCTCTTTGGAACCCCTTTCAGGTAGTTGAAGGCTGCTATCAAATCTCCTCTCACTCTTCTTCTGCAGACTAAACAAGCCCAGTTCCCTCAGCGTCGCCTCATAAGTCATGTGCCCCAATCCCCTGATCATTTTCATTGCCCTCCACTGGACTCTCCAATTTGTCCACATCCTTTCTGTACTGGGGGCCAAAACTGGATGCAATACTCCAGATGTGGCCTCACCAGTGCCTAATAGAGGGGAATAATCACTTCCCTCGATCTGCTGGAAATGCTCCTACTAATGCAGCCCAATATGCCATTAGCCTTCTTGGCAACAAGGGCACACTGCTGACTCATATCCAGCTTCTCATCTACTGTAATCCCCAGGTCCTTTTCTGCGGAACTGCTGCTTAGCCAGTGAGTCCCCAGCCTGTAGCAGTGCATGGGATTCTTCCGTCCTAAGTGCAGGACTCTGCAGTTCTCCTTGTTGAACCTCATCAGATCTTTTTTGGCCCAATCCTCCAATTTGTCTAGGTCACTCTGGACCCTATCCCTACCCTCCAGTTTATCTATTTCTCCCTCAGCTTAGTGTCATCTGCAAACTTGCTGAGGGTGCAGTCCATCACATCATCCAGATCAACCCCATGGTTAGGTTGGCATCTTGAAAAGCCTGAAAGGCAGGGCTGAAATTCTTCAGCTTCTCCCCAAGCAAGGCAGCATGTCAATAGCTCAGCAGAACAGTGCCAGGGTGAGAAAGCATCCCTACCTCACACATGAGGTTGTGTAGAAATGTGGCAAAAGCTGTGAACCAATACACATTGAAGAGCACCTATGATAAAGATCACAATTTCCTGCAGTATCTTTGGGCAATTATTGTATTAAGTTTATGTATCATTGTGGACCTGGGATTATATGTAATTCCATGAGGGAAGGTAACCACAGTCCCCTCATAACCTAAGAACAGTGCGGGATGATTAGAAAAAATAACTCAGTTTGTAACACCATCAGAGCTTGTACCTCCTGGGGGGACGGAGGCGGGAGGAGGGGGGACAAGACATATATAATAGCTCCAGTTGGTTTCTGAAGAGGCCAACAGACAAAGAAAGGACTTTTGGACAAACAGACTGAGTTGAAACTGACTCAGGGCCTTCTTTCTGATCCAACAAATGGACAGGACATTCTGTCCAAAGGCGGCTGTAGCGGGGTGATTACCTGCTCCTGCCCTTCGGGGTGGAAAACAGCCCAGGAGAGGGCTGGGGCTGGGGCAAGAAGCCTGGGCTGATTGGGGAAGGTAGGCTCAGCTGTGGCCAAGCCCCAATCAGGCCCAACTGGCCACCTATAAGAGGCAGTGAGCCAGAAGCCCAGTCAGTCTTGCTCTGCCTGGAAAGAGAGAGAAGGGCCTGGCTGCAGGGAGCTAGAGACAGGGTACCTGAGTGAAACAGGGCTGGGGAAAGGCAGAGGAGCTGGGAGCTCCAGCCTGGAAAGCCCCAGGCTGCGGCCTAGCATTGGGCTAACAGGTACTGGGGGTTGCAGACAGGGGCGGCTCTAGGAATTGCGCCGCCCCAAGCAGGGCAGCACGCCGCGAGGGGCGCTCTGGCGGTCGCCGGTCCCGCGGCTCCGGTGGACCTCCTGCAGGCACGCCTGTGGATGCTCCACCGAAGCCGCGGGACCAGCGGACCCTCCGCAGGGACGCCTGCAGGACGTCCACCAGAGCCGCGGGACCAGCGGACCCTCCACAGGCATGCTTGCGGGAGGTCCACCAGAGCCGCCTGCTGCCCTCCCGCGGCACGCCGCCCCAAGCACGCGCTTGGCGCGCTGGGGTCTGGAGCCGGCCCTGGTTGAGAGAGCAGCCCGGGGTAGGTAAAGGCAGCATGTCCAAACCCCCCTTGCCAGTGATGAGTAGGCTGATACTGCAGTCTGCCCCAGGGTGTGGGGACTAGATGATGACCGGCAGTAGCCTTATACTGAGGTGAGGTGGGAATTGTGGGTGGGGTTTCCCAGGGAGGGGAGTCCCTGAGAGAAAGACTGTGGGATACTGCAGGAGGCAGAACCCTGAGATAAGGGCACTGGGGTCCTGGGAGGGACATGGGGGCCAATGGCAAGCAGATCACCGGCCTGCAGAAGGTGCTCCTGGGTCGAAGAGCTAATTCCTGAGGACAACCAGCAGGAGGTGCCACAGGGGTGAGTCTGCAGCATGCTACAGAGGCCCCCATCCTTAGGGAAGGCTTGGAACAACTGATACCAACCAGAGTCCATGTGGAGATGGGGAGGATGATAGCTGGTAAGTTTGTTAGCATGCATGTTTGTTCTTTTATTGTTTTTAATATGTTTCCCTGTAATACTTTTATCTTAAGAATAAATGTGTTTGCTGAGAAAGAGCTGTGTGGTAACTTAACTGTGAGCAGCTATGCTCTTTATAATCTCTGAGGAGAAAATCAGAGCAGACCTGCTTAGACAGTTTGAATTGCTGGGGAATTGACAGTGAAGTCAGGAAACTGTGCAAACTGGAAGTACCCTGGTCAGGCAGGAGATAATGTCTCTGCCCAAGAGACATGATGGCTGGGGATCTGGAATCCTAAGAGTGAGTGCCCTTGCTAGACCACAAAGGGGGAACACAGGTGTAGTTACCCTGAACTGCAACAACATCTCACTCCAAAAGCTGTCCCATTGAAAACAATGAGCCCTTTTCTGACCAGTAGGACTATTGCCAGCCTGATCAAGCCATTTTGCTTCTTCCTGAATCTAAACAAATGGAATAAGGTGCTATTCAATGTGAATAAGGGTGGGCAGAATCTTGCCCATAGATAAGGCTGTCACCACAGAACACCTGACCACTACTGAACTGGAAGAGGAGCAGGACTGTGCCAGTGTGAACGATCGCTCCCCATACACAGAAAACAAACATTTGCTTTCAGTGTGAATGACTCATTTTAGATTCAGGGAATCAACAAGACAAAACAGAAAAAAAAATATGTCTCTCTTTTTAACTTACTTCATCAGCTCTCAGGGGCGGCTCTAGGCACCAGCAAACCAAGCTGTTGCCTAGGGCGGCCAAATCTAGGGGGCGGCAGGCTGGGCCGGTGGACCTGCCGCAGTCATGCCTGCGGGAGGTCCACCGGAGCCGCGGACGACCGGACCTGCCGCAGGCATGACTGCGGAGGGGGGCTCGTCCCGCGGCTCGGCTGGACCTCCCGCAGGCATGACTGCGGCAGCTCAAGCGGAGCCGTCGGACCCGCGAACCGTCCGCAGCCATGCCCGCGGGAGGTTCGCTGTTCCCGCGGCTCCGGTGGAGCTCCCGCAGTCATGCCTGCGGCAGGTCAGCTTGTCCTGGGGCTCCGGTGGACCTGCCGCGGGAGCTCAACCGGAGCCGCGGGAAGAGGGGACCCACCGCGGGACCGAGGAAGGGCGGCGCAGCACACCGCGCTGCCTGGGGCAGCCTAATTTCTAGAGCCGCCCCTGTCAGCTCTGCATCACAAAACAGAAGCTGCCATGGCATATTCCTAGCAACCTAGGTGCAGAGTGAACAAACTGATATTTTATGAAGTTATATGCTACCAATATAGACTATAATGTGGAAAAGTGCCAGCTGAGAAGTAATGTCCAAGAGGAATAACAAAAGGCTGAACCATTACCCCACAATAGCTGTGTAACAGGAGCTTTTTCTATTACATCCCAGGTTGGCCTCCTCAAATATATTGTGTGTGTATATATCTTCCAAAAGGAGAAGTGGGGAATGATTTTTATGACTGGCAGCAGAGAGGCCACAGGGAGTAGGAAGGAAGCAAGTTATAGTTCCAGTGTGGTCTCCTCTTATGGTCCCCAGAGCCAACAAGAACGTGCATTGCAGGGAGAGAACTACCTTTGTTATGGTAAGCAATGGTGGACTGATAGTGTGGCTATACTGGCATAGCACTCTCAGGAACATTGAGGACAAGCTTGAACTATATGCCAATGTTATGATTCCAGTAAGTGGCAGCAGCACTGCCAGCAGGGGGAGGGGATACATGTCCATAGCAGCAGTATACATGGTGAAGAGTCCCTTGGGGTGACCATAAAAGACTTTGTATTCATATGTGGATTCCACAGAGGCATGGGCCATAGAGATGTTGGAAGGTTATATTCAAAACAACTGTGTCGAGTCTGCCAAAACAAATACTACTGTATTGGCATCTCAGGGGGGATTTCAAGTAGTTGTGCTTTATCTAGGCTGCCAGTGTATACTCCAAGCTGGTGTTTAGTGAAGCACATGCTATAGTAGCTGACAGGTGAACTTGCCACTCTACAGGGAACATGGAGAAGCACATCTTTATTAAAACGAACAAGCACCTGCTATCACAGGACTGCTCCATGAGTTAGAGTGTGGCCATTAGTAGGGATACAGTGTGAAGACGAATGATGATGAGCATCCTAGTGAAGGCTTCTTCGAACCCTAATTCTACAAATTCTAAGTGTGCCCTGCATGAAACACTGAGCAGCAGCTGTCGATTGACAAATACAGGCTTCCTCTTTCTGTTCTGTTTTCTGTACTTTAACCACCATGTGTGTTGAAAGGGTAAGGAGAGGGACAGTACCTTTAGTATGCAAGACAACATATTTACCAACCCATGTTGCATTTCATAGGCTACACCTCACTCTTTTTCACAAAAACACACACACAAACACTATATTTTACATAGCTATAAAGAGTTGTCTGCTTTTTTGTCTGCTTCTTTAGATACAAGAATCATCTTTGGATATATGTGCGAGTGGCCCCATTTTTCCTTTTGGTCCCTACTATTTTAATTTTAGATATTCAACATTTGTGGCATACCACTATTAGAAAGAGCACTTTACCTGCTTCTGCTGGCAGAGCCTATAATTGCCCATGTGCAATGCACAGGCCTCATCCACCAATGATTGCAGAACCATGTTGGGAGATCAGTATAACTTTGCTATTAGCAGAACATATTATTAATTTCTTATACTGTGATTTACTCATATTTAATATCATAAGTGCCTGCATATAGGGCATAGTTCTGACTTTTCCAGTGCTTTGGTACACACATTGGGGCCAGAGTTTCAAAACTAGCTATTCTGTCTGAGCTCACAATATAGGTCACTTAAACATCTACTCTAAGTACTTGTGCACACAGAACAGGTTCTGAAGCTGAGATTTTTCAAAGTTGCCTCTGAAATTAGATGCTTAATTAATGGGAACTGGGCATCCAAATCCCCTAAGTAACTTTGAAAATCCCACCCTTGATCCCTAAATATCCTAAAATGTATCCACAATTATTTTCATTTGCAAACCTAAACTGCACTTGCAATTATTTTTGAGGTCCAAAAAAGGTAGGCTAAAAATCAGGACAATTATTATAACAGTATGGAGTTGTTTTTTTATTATTATTTATTTTTAAATTAAAACATTAGTTCTGTCACCATTTAAAACATGATTTTATCTTCATTTGCTTCCCTATCCCACGTAAGCTAATCAGCTTTTATTTAAGATAACTGGAATTAGATGTGGCCATCTTCATCTGGACAACCGCTGCTAGGCACTTGGGAGAAAAATTTCAGACCTTAAAAGTGGTGTATGCAGCTGCAAGATACCAGCTTGGTCAGGCTGAGAAAAATCCTATTGCTCAGGAGCCCGGAGAAATAGAAGCGTTATTTGGGAAAAATCCTGCCCACTAAGCAAAAAATACAGGTATGTCTGGGAGATGCTGAGTGACAAGACCAGCACTGAGCCAATATTTAGAGGGGGGAAGGCATTAGCTGATACCAACTACATAACTAATGCCTTGGGCAAATGGGATGGGCCAGAAGAGGATTATGTTGCTGAGCACAACTAAGGCTGAGCCTCGCTTTTAGTTCGAGTTGGTAACAAAATTTCCACTGAAATTTTTTTCAATTAAATTTTTTTTCAAAAATATTTTTTTCACCGCATGCCATTTTTATGATAATTTTCAATGGCAAATGAAAGATATTTTGGTAACATTTCAAACTTAAATTTTCATTTTGTTTCATTTCTAAAAAAAACAAAAAAAATCAAAATTTGGATTTTTTTTATTTATGTATGTTTTTGTTTTCCCTTTTCCTCCTTTTCCCTCATCTCTTTTTTCCTGTTTTGCCACTAGACTATAGACTATATAAGAAGTATTTCGCTTTTCCCTTTATTTTTCATTTTTGCACTCTGAACATTTTCCAAAGTTTAAGAGGTTTTAAAAAGCTACAGAGTGTGGAAAGGAAAAAGAAAAAAGCTGGGGGGAAACCCAGGACATTATTCATTGTATAACATTTTTCCCCGAAAAGTAATTGTTCTATTTCACACCCTGCGAAACAGAAGATACTTCAAAATTTCTAAATTTTTGATGAAGTTGTTTTTCCATGTTTTCAACAAGCTCTACCTTGAACATGTTGTTTTCTCTTTTCAGAGCTATGGGTGCCTTGGGAGGGAAGCGATTGGGTCTGGTAGTTCCAAAGGCAGTTTTTGCCAACAAGGCAAACAACAGTTTAAGACTTAGGAATGCCAGAATAGGTTGTGAAGAAACTTTCAGAACTTTGAAAACTTAGCAGCAACAGCTGCTTGAAAGACACTGGTTTGATTATAATAAGGGGAATAAAACTTACAGGTTACAGGCCATGGTCAGCACACAAGCACTTATTTTTGTCATAGGCACCAATGATAGTTGACTTTGCCAGCTAAGCCAGAATAGGTTATTTGCTGCTGCTACAAAACACAGTCTAATGTGCTTTTGGAGAGAGGTGGTGTCTCTGCAATATTTTCTTACAACCTTGTAATTGCAAACTTAAGTGCTGCTGCCAGGTCCAGGCAGTTTAATTTGCAAATCAATCCTTGACTATATCTAACTATTTTACACACATTTGTATACAAATGATATACACACAGACTTGGTCATTTTAAAATAAAACTGAAATACGTACGGGACATATATCACCATTTTGTTTTTTAGGGTAAACAATCCATGAGACTGAGTCAGCAAAGGTTAAGATCTATAGTCTGTGTTAACAGGAGGTCAGACTAGATGATCACAGTGGTCCATTCTGGCCCTGGAATCTATGAATACTGAATACCCTGAACCAAGAAGTCTTAGAGTATATAGGACAGAAAGCTATGCTAATGAATATGAGGAATTTAGATATAAATGTGCTCTCCAGAATTCATGGAATGGTAAAATATCCATAGATTTCATGTCATGTAATTTTCAGAAAGCATGAGAAGCTTTCTGATGATGGCAGTCCTCCTGTGTAAGTGGGTGGGTCTTTAACAAGTATTAATGTACAGGTAATGTATGTGTACACTTCTACTGTTTTAAATGAAATGCATGAAAGTAGAAAATCTGTCATGTGGTCCACAAGAAGCTCCTTTCACTACGTGCAACATGAGGAGATCAAAAAGTTAACGCCCTTGTTTAATCTGTGTATATAAAGTTCAACTTTTTTAGAGATTTTAAATACTCTGCAATAATGGCCAGAATATTGGATCAAACTAAAATGACACTCACATACACAGAATAAAGGACTTTAAATATATGAGACCAAATATAAGTCAATCACACTAACAACAAGAGAACAGAGAAGAGGAACTCTGGCAAAATACTTCAAAATAGAGCCAGTAGAATGCAGAGAAATAGAGAATGCAAAAACTGGCCATTAGAACCAGCAGCAATAATATTTCTTAACTTATTTGAGAGAAATGTGGGCACATCCCCAAAATTAGGACAACTAAATATTCCTGTAAGATAACCAGATTTGAAGTGTGAGCTTCCACATGGACAAGTGATCAGAATTTCTTTTCTCAATAAATCTGGTGAAGGAGATAGAATTCTATCCCCTTTCTCAGCTAGGGAAACTGAGACACAGGGTATGACTACACTACCCGCTGGATTGGCAGGTAGCAATTGATCTATCGGGGATTGATTTATTGTGTCTAGTGTAGACGCAATAAAACCAATCCCCGATTGCTTTGCCGTTGACTCCGGAACTCCACCACAGCGAGAGGCAGAAGCAGAGTCAACAGGGGAGCAGCAGTGGTCGACTCACCACCATCCTCACGGCCAGGTGGTGAGTCGCATAGCTGAAGTTGGCGTATCTTAAGTCAACCCCCAATGTAGACCAGGGCACAGATTCAATCACTGCCTAAGGCTGTACATTAAGTCAGTATCAGAGGTAGGATTAGAATTCAGGAGTTTATGGTTCTCAACTGTATGTGTGATGTCCACCAGATCACTCTGCTTCTTCTTTTACAGTGATTTCAAAAGTATATTAACAGAAACCTGTTATTGACAGCTGAATGTTACCCTTTTGTACCAAACATAAAAAATCATGGTAGAGAGAAACAGGAGAAGAAGGAAGACCTCTTGTAATAGTATTCTGACATGAGAGGAAAGGAAAAGAGAATTCTTTTCCCCCACAGAAACAGAGTAATTGCCATTTGGGATCAACCCAGTGGTCCATCAAGTGCAGTATCCTGTCTCTAACAGTGGCCAGCTTCAGATGCTTCAGAGGAAGATGCAAGAAACCACACAGTATGTAGATGTGGAATAATCTGCCCTCCATGAGGGTCTCATCATAATCCCTTTAGTTGAAGATTGGTTTAAATCCTGCAGCATGAGGTTTTATATACCTTCAAATACTCTTGTTTATCATTAACTATTATAACTGTGGATTTTCTTGTTGTTCATAAAGTCCATTCCCTCTTTGAATCTTGCAAAATTCACAGCCCCAGAAACATCTTGTGGCTATGGGTTCCACAGGCTAATTATGTATTAAGTGAAAAGGTATTTTTATCAATATTGAATTTTCCACCTTTAACTTTCATTGACTGTCCCCACTATTTTTGTGTTACCTTCTCTGTACCATTCACTATTTTATATACTTTTCTCAAGACCTCTTTTATTTGTCTCATTTCTAAAATAAACAATATTTTTCTTTTCATTCTTCCTTCAGATTGATGTATTCCAGGCCATTCATCATTCTCATTGCTCCTCTTTGAACCCCATCTCATTCTGTAGTGAATATATAAATATATATTAGATGAGATGACCACTACTGCTCATAGTATTCAAGGTGAGGTCAAACCCCTGATTTATATAAAGGCATTATAATATTTTCCATTTTATTCTCCATCTCAGTACTTATGCATGCCAACATTTTGTCCACTTTTTTGACCAGAGCTGCATACTGAGCAGAGAATTTCATTAATCTGTCCACAGTGATGTCCAAGTTCCATTTGTGAGTTGTCATAGTTAAGTTAGAACCCTATAAGGTGTTTGAGTAGTACAGATTTTTCTCTGCAAAATATATTATTTGCATTTGTCAACAATAAACTTCACCTGCCCTAGTGCTTCCCAACTACTTACCTTGGTTAGGTTCCTCTGAAGTCTTCAGAGTCCCCTCTGGATTTGACTAACCTAAACAACTTTGTCATTTGCAAATATTGGTTTCTCTTTCCAGATCATTAATAAGTATAAAAGAGAACATGGGACATAACATGGAACTTTGAGGCTGTTAACCTTTGCAATAATGAAAATGGACTATTTATTCCTGCTGTATATCCTGCTTCTCAGCCAGGTTTTGATCTATTACAATACTTTGTCCCATGATTACTTAGTTTCTTTGCCAACGGTATTGCCAACAGCAAGTCTTCAACAATCATAAGTCAGCTCTCAGAAATCATGAGATTGGCTTAAAATCATGAGGTATTTTTGAAATAATAAAATGTGGGGTTCTTTTAATTTTTATCCTGGTTTCTGAGCCTTTAGCTTACATTTGCTTCATGTTTCAAGGTTCTCTCTGCAACCATCAGAGCTAAAAACCTACTTTTTTTCAAACGAAATTGTCATGGAATCTCTTGATTCCAGAAGCTGAGACTTTAAGATAAATATCAAATATCAAAAGACTTACAATAAAATCATGAGAGTTGACAACATTGTTTCATGCAACACCTTGTCAAAGGCCTTTTGAAAGAATGAATTATGTCACCTGGTTCTGTTTTATCCCTTATTTTACTGACACTTTCAAAGAATTCTAAGGGCTTGTCTACATTACTCACAGGATCAATGGGCAGCAATTGATCCAGTGGGGGTCGATTTATCACATGTAGTGTAGATGCAATAAATCGACCGCTAAGAGCTCTCCCATCAACTCTGGTACTCCACCGGAGCGAGAGGCGCAGGCAGAGTTGCTGGGGGAGCGTCAGCTGTCGACTCACCACAGTGAAGACACCGCTGTGAGTAGATCTAAGTATGTCGATTTCAGCTACATTATTCACATAGCTGAATTTGCATAACTTAGATCGATTCCCGCCCCCCCCCAGTGTAGACCAGACCTAAGACTAGTGAGACAATTTTCCTTTGCAGAAACCGTATTGGTTAGACCCTGTCATATCATGATTTTCCAGCTGTTTTCACATTTTATTTTTAATTATTTCAACCAATTTTCCAAGTACAAATGTAAGGTTTCACTGCTTTGTAATTACACAGATCTCCTCTACATACTTTTCAAAATATAGGTACAATATTGCTACCCTCCAATTTTCTGATATATTAGCTGTTTTTAATAAGCGACTGCACAGTTTTTCTAGCAGCTCAGCCATTTCATATCTTAAGCTCCTTCAGAATAGGAGGTGGTGACACTGCTTTTTAAATTATCAATTTTTTCCAGCACCAAATTACTTTTAAATAGCAAAATCAGTACATATTGTAATAGTTCAGTTAATTGCTGGATTATTCTGGGGGAAGAATTTTGCATGTGGAAATTAAAATGAGCACTTTGAAAAAGTTATACAGTGATAAAGGAAGATTTTACAGAAAATGTTGGTTGGAATGAGTTTAACAATGGCATCAAAATGGGCGGTGGGGGTGGGAATAGACAAAGAAAAATAGACATTCAAGGGGACAGCAGTGGCTAGGACTAAATCAGCAATTGCAGTAAATGCAGCAGCTGTAATAAGTACTGCATCTCCTTTGCCTGCTTCACAGTTAATTTCCTCCTACCATGGTAGCTGAAATTTACCCTGCTGGTTTAATATATACTGCCTGGGGAGAGAGGGAGAAAGATATACTAGGATAAACATGGTACAACTAGAGCCAGGTGACATCAGCAGTTTTGTAAGACGGCTTATAGCATACCCATTGCTTGAAAAGACCCAGGCACATTTACATTTAAAAATAACTATGGGGGCTTCATATTTCCTTAATTGCCACTCTCCAACTCTCTTGAATCCAAGTTCTGGTGTGTAGCCCTGGTGACACATAGGAGCAGGTTATGTACTCAGGCCAAAATAAGAAGATAAAAAATATATCTGAGATTTCAGAAATCCTGCAGGATCAGAGAAATACTAGACATGACTGAGTTATCTGCCCACTCCCATTACCTGCACCACCCAAGAGCCAGCTTGCAAGGGCTCTACACAGAACATCACTAGCTAATGGCAATATAAACAGAGCAAACTATTGGGGTGGGGAGCAGAACAGAACTTCAAGGGAGAAAGGAGTCTCAGGCCAGCAAGGCCAGGTTTATCTTAAGTATACAGTGCTTGTAACAAGAGGAAACAAAAATGGCTCCTCTCCTAAAGTGCACTCATGCAAGGTATGGGGAGAAGTCAGAAATTGTAATTTGCCTGTTTCTCTTGATAATGTATAACATTTGTATACAGCTTTGGTACAAAGTGAACAAACATGTTACTTGCCCTATAATGTATCAGACTTGTGGGTGTGAACAATCAAAAGCTCAGTCACAAAATATTCAAAAAGATGGACTTTGAAAAGTAAATAAAGGAATGTTCTGTTCTGCCATGAACATCTACAGACAGACTCTGGATTTTCTTGCAGAGTCTCAGTTCCTGAAATGGTGATCCCCTCATTCAAAATGCAAATGTAAAACCACTAAGTGTTTACAGAATAGACAGGGCAAATCTAGCAGCCTTTACTTAGCCAAAACTCCCAAGTTTGGCCCAAATCTTTTTATTTCATTTCATACTGTTGACAAGGTCAACACCCAATGTCATCCATGATGATGTTGCCCCTAAATAGGAATGAATCTTTTGCTTCTCCTGCATCAGGCAAGTTTAGCACATGAGAAATATTGGTTTACATATAATTTTAAAGGAAAAGCTGATTTCCAATAAAGCCCATAATTGCCAGAAGATATGACTCTACTCAGAAATGCCAACAAGCACTGAGAATTTTCCTAGGATTTTTGGCACAATAGTTATATTACACTGCCATCCACTGACTGTCTCTTGTAAGTACATGCAACGATAGAAAGAGGCTGTTTTACATTGACTTGGCTTAATTCCCACTGAAATACCAGCCTTCCCTAGACAGATATACTCCCAATTCATTTCCTCCTGCAATGATAACTGTGAAATTTACCCAGCTCACAAAGGAAGAGAAATAATTTCTCTAATAGCCTTAATGGGTTTTTAGAGACCTTGGCTAGCATCCAAGAGAGACTTAGACATGGCTGTGCAGACAAAGTGAATGCAGAGCTTACTCTCGTGTGTATGAGTATGTGTGTGTTGTGTGTGTGGTTTTATTGTCAGATAAGTTTCAGAAAAGATGTATTAATTGAACTCCTCAGCAGTGATGCGCCCACCAATAGCTTTCCCTTACTATATCAAGGGATGTGAATGAAAACTAATTGTGCTTCAAAGAAAAGGCAAATCACAAGTCTGTTGTAGGATTAGGTTTTCCTTTAATTAAGACTGTTGAAATAAACAGCAAGAGAGCTGTTATGGACTTTTTCATGTTATATTTTAGTTCCAGTTTCTCTATTGAAATATGAGACTGTCATGTTGTTACAAAAGAAGATCAAAGAACAGAATACACTAGAAAAGCCAGAAGAAGCATTCAGAAATTAATATTTAAGTTTTACTTAAGTGAAGTAAAATTTCCCTGAAATAATCTAGTAAAAATGTTTTGAATATTTCAGTTACAAAGGGACCAATATGATAAACTCTTACTATTCAAATTTAATAATAACTGCTGTGACTGGTGAAGACAGATTTTAGATAAAATCATTTAAATGATTCCAGACTTGCTATTATCTACATCACTAACAGTAGATTTACATACCTTTTATCATGTATGTAGGTTGTAATATATATAGTGTACATATGTACCATTGTATGATATGTTAGCATGAGAGCAAGTATATACTGCACAGTGTAACCATACTGTACAAACTGTTTATTGCATCTTCTAAGAATTTGAGGCAGGAAGATATGACTTTTTTGGTGGTCTCAGTTTCCTTTAGATGTGACTGACTGAGCAGTAAAGAGCTACTGACAACAATGAGCAGCAAGGGAAGGATATTTTAAGGAGCATGGACAATTAACCAGGAAGCTAGGAAGGATGGTCCAGTTGGTCTAGTCTCAGACTTGGGTTTGCTTCCTTGCCCTGTTACAGATTTCCCATGTGATCTTGGGTGAGTTGCCTCAGCTCTTCATCTATAAAATGGGATAATAGCACTTCTGCATCTCACAAGAGTGCTGCATAAATATATTTGTAACCCTTCTGCCAGGTGGAGCTGGTAGCAACCAGGACCAGGTACAATATGTAGGGGTTCCTCTTCAAAAATTCAACACAAAACCAGTTCAAGCCCTCACTCAGTAACCTAGGAAAATTACACACCACCCGGGGGCACCTCTGAGACACAAAACTTTACCTCTCGCAAGCACAGAGTCTGAATATAAAAAAGAAACGTTTAATGAGAAGAGGGAAGTCACCCAACATTAATGAGGGAAAACACCACACGCAGGATTCATAATCATAAAACTGTGAGCAGGACACCCACCCCAGAGTGTGTGGGGCAGTGTCTTCTGCCTCATGTTCTTTAGTTCTACAACCAAAAGTTCCTTTTCTATGCCCCTCTCTGCTCCCTCACCATACCCCACTCACAGTGGCTGTCCTTAGCACTTGCTATGGCTAGCTGCCTCTCCAGCTACTTGCCGCCTCATTAGCGGCTCATTCATCAGCTAACTGTCAGTCACCTTTTCCTACCACTTGCCTTTCTGCTGTGACTGCTACAGGTCAGTCTTTTAGTGATTAATAGCTCTTTGCAAGCTGGGCAGAAACACTGCCCCACCACAAGTGATTTCAGCTTTCATTTAAGCACTTTAACATAACAAAAGGCTCCTAGTAAAACCTATTTAAGCTCTATCTTTGAACAGTAGGGATGAACAGGTTAAACCAAACCAGGGACCCTTAGGAAGTGGCCATACCGCCTGGCTAGAACAGCTGTCCCTATTTCTCTTACCTTCATAAGGGTCTGGCATTTGAGCCCCTGGCTTAGCAAGTTCCTTTCAGCTGAGGGTGACCCCTGTACAAGCTCAGCACAGTTCTGCTCCCCTTTAGTCATACAATGCAGATAACAATACTGATAACAACATTTCACTACCCCTGCATTCCATACTAAAGTGATTTGTAACCCAACATCAGCCAAAGCTGATCGCTTGGAGCTACACAACTCCTGTCTGTGTATACCTATGCAGAGTAGGTGTGTTCATGTAAACACAGTTTGCTCCTAAAGTCTCTCCCCTTCCTGAACTAGCTGTCAGGGGAGAGTTCATTCAGACCCTGCTTACATCTTAAAGATTGTGAGATGACCGAATGCTATGTTAATGGGGTCCACATAAGTACCTAGGGTATATGGAACACATAGATTCTTATGGACAAGGAATAGGTGGCAGGACAGACTGTATTATGTATTCTGCGGTTTGTAATCCATATATGTGAATAAAGGTTTAAGAATCCTTCTCCATTGAAGATTTCCACTTGCCTCATGAGTTTTAGAAGGTACTTCTTTCTGGTGTCTAGACCCTAACCCGTGATGGCAAAGAGAAGGAAAGGTGAGAGTTAACATTATCACACTGAGGAGAAAATCTGCCCTGGGTACCTGCTCTCACTGCCATTCTTCAAAGAAGGAAACTATTTCTTACAGCAGGTAAGTTAGCACACACTAGGGCAAGGGTAGTCAATAGGCAGACTGCTGGCCAAATCCAGACTGCCAGCTGTTTTTAAATGGACCCCAAAAATCTTATTTATTTGTTTGTTTGTTTGTTTTCTCAGGACCTTGACAAAAAATAATTAACTATTTCTACACTCGGGGCTGTCATGGAATCCCACTGCAGTTAGTGGGAACTGATGGTGCTTGCTGCCTCCTGGGACACCCCCTTAAAAAATTTAACTCTAATATATACATTATGAAAAAAATGTTCTTATTAGCTGGTGAAGGTTATTATCATGTGCACCTCCCATATAAATATGAAGGCTCAAATTCATCATCCCTGTGTAACTCTGGTGGCTTCAGTGGAGGAGATGTAGTTCCAAGCAGTTTCCTATGCCCTGACCATTTGGCCTTGCATCCAAAATGGCCATTCTAATCTCTGCCACACTCTCCTTCCCCAGTCTCTGGTAACTGCCCCTCTCTTTATCAATCCCTGCATACAATTCTTTCATTAATGCCCTTCCACACTTTTACTTGAGGCTGTCCCACTCTCCTCGCCCACACCCAGGTTTCCTCTGCCCACTTACATTGGCTCTCAGTAAAAGATGCTGCTTCTCCAGCTGCTGTGCCAGCTGCCTTCCCACGTATGGACCACATGTGGCCAGTTACTCTAGCGGCTACAATAGAAGAAGACCGGGGGGCAGCAGGCAGACAGTTGTGAGGGCGTCTGGCTTCATAGGAGCTGCCAACCACTGTACCTGCTCCCCAGCATCAGTATAAACTTTCTATAGTGAAGGTAGAGTATTGCCATCTTTCCCCAGCTCCTGCTGGCCTTCCCTTTTCCCTCACCCTCCCCTCAAAATCTTTTGATACCTCTCTACCCTTTCCCCAAATAGGCCAATCAGAAACAGAGGGAGGGGCATTTCTCATAGGGCATCTCTTTCCTCTACGATAGCAGCAGCTCTTGCAGGTCCCTCTGGATTTTTAGTCCCCAGTCGCTACTGGAATGACATTTACACCTATGCAGTGGTGTTATACCAAGGGCAAATTTGGCCCCAAACCTGTAAGCTGTGACTATTTGAAAAAAATGACAGCACATTATTCTTTTGTATTGCTCATCCATAATGATTTGAAAGGGTAAACATGCAAACGGACAAGTGGCTCTCTTTTCTTTTCAGCATTAACACACTAAAGGTTTGAAGAATCTGGATGATCTTAAAGTCTTTGGATGCATTTGGGAAAATCTAAATTCCCATTGCCATGCTGTGGGAGTACTTATCTTAATGACACTAATGCTATACATTTTTTCATAACATCTAAATAGAGCTACAATTCTGATCTGTTATGATGCTATGACTCAGGTAAACTGTGGAGTAACTCAGCAGAAAGGGAATAAGAACAGCTGTGGCTAGGAGGTTCTTTTCCCCGGGAGATAGTGTTTTGGTTAGTATATTTAACTGTTATTATAATCAGAAAGAAAATAGGAAAAACTCACAAATTTGGGGTTCAGCCAAATATACGACTCCTGAGTGCAGATTCCTACTTTCTCCAAGACTGCTTCTGGCCAGGGGCGGCTCCAGGCCCCAGCATGCCAAGCGCGTGCTTGGGGCGGCATGCCACGGGGGGCGCTCTGCCGGTTGCCGGGAGGGCAGCAGGCGGCTCCAGTGGACCTCCCGCAGGCGTGCCTGCGGATGGGTCCCCTGGTCACGCAGCTCCGCTGCTTGGGGCAGCAAAATGTCTAGAGCCGCCCCTGCTTCTGGCTCCCAAGCAAATGTGACATCAATTCCCCTGAACACCAGTGCAGGGAGAAAGAAAAGGGAAGTTGCAGTTGACATTTTGTTTAACAAAGACAAGGGCTGTGCTCTTCACTCTGTAACATTCCCCTAAATGCTTTGTTCCCCTGGGTGCTACTAGCATTTCTTGTTGCTTTTTTCTTTGAATGTTATGAATTCACTTTTTTCATATTTTGCAGCTATTTGAATACTTTTACAGTCCCAAAATACTTGAATTATCTTGTGCAGATACACTGGAGGAATATAATACTTTAGTCTTTTCAAAAAATGAACAAAAGCCCAAATTCACCAATTTTTCCTTTTCCACGAGTCTTTACAGTCTTTTGCTTTACACCCATCTTTCCCAGACTTCTAGTCTCAGCACAGGAGAGATTAAATGCTGGTTTAAGCTTGGCACTCTTGAGACGGGTACTTAAAGCTGTTTGAACATTTCTGCTTTATCCCTTTACTAAGAGCTACAGTACTAAAAAGAATTCCCTTCCTCAAAGACTGTTGAAGTCTAACAAAGATAATATCAAAACTTTGGTGGATTTTAGTGCTCATGAAAGTTAAGGGCTGAATGTACTTGCAACAAGCAGACCCTATCAATGGATCTCCATGAGGTATAATTGCCATCTGCCCAAGCTAACCATTTCTTACAACTTAGTATTTGTTCCAACACCCTTTATGTGTAACACGTATCTTCAATTTCCCCTGCTTTGTCCAGTTTCCCTGAATATTGATTTGATATTCATGCTGTGGTGCTGCTTGCCAGTTGTCCCCAAGTGCATTGACAAGGAGTAGCTTCTTTGCCCATGACACACCTTGCATCTTCCACCCTTACACATATGCACAGGGAATGGTTGTGATCTGGCACTGAACATTGCAGTATTATAATGCTTTAGCCTTTAATATAGACTTCACTTACCTGACTCTCATAATTGTTTAATCTACCATAGCAGGTCCAATCTTGCTTCCATTTGGCATCAAGAAGTCTTTTGCCATATTCTTCAAAGGAAACAGGATCATTCCCATAGCTTCTTTGGATTGCATTTTACTTTTTTTTTCTTTTAGTAGGTCCAAACCTGTGAAGTTACAGAAGGGAAAATAAGGGAAAACGTCTTTAGAATTTCTGATTTTGACAGTTCCTCCAAATCATAAAATTAGGGCCACTTTCTCTCTTGCCAACACATTGTGTTTTATTCTCTCAAATTAGCTTGCCTATCTCTGTGGCAGTCATTCTTTTTTTTACAGACCTGTCAGTTATATGCCCAGTTACTTTGAAATGGTCAAGATTAAACCTGTATTATTATAGTATCCATGAACTGTATGCTGTAGATGTACAACTTCAAGAATGTTTGTTCAGATGCCATCTCTTGGGAAGAGTTTGTTCTTGTCCTTTTCCTGGTTAAAGAGCAATTGTGAAAGCCCTTCTTCTAAGAACTATTGTTATATTTCCAATATCTCCTCTTGGAATCTAGCCTGTCCAAATCTTCTTTGGTTCTGCATAATGGTCAGCTCATAAAGTATAACCTTTTTCTATACACCCTTTGTTCAGATTAAAGTTTGTTTGCGTGTTAGCCCAGACTCTCCCCAGATAGCTGTTGACTGTTTTTCACTGATGTGTCAGACAATGCATAGATTTTATGGCCAGAAGAGACTACTAGATCATCTAATCTGATCTCCTGTATATCAAAAGACATTAAATTTCACCATTATCCCTGTATTGAGACCAATGCATTTTATTTGACTAAAGCATATCTTTTAGAAAGGCATCCAGTCTTGATCTGAAGGCACCAAGAGATGGAGAATCCATCACTTCCCTTGGTAGTTTGTTCCAGTGGTTAATCACTCTCATTGTTAAGGTGCATTTAAACTTATAACAGTGTGTGGCGCACAGACTGCCCGGCTAGCACAGGTATAAGTAGCAGTGTAGACAGTGAGGTGTGGCTTAGGTGAGTAGAATAAAGTAGAGTGTGCTACATGCCTGAACACCCAGGGTATATACACTACACAGCTCTCTACATGCCCATGCAATGCCTCCCACTCCACACTGCTAAAAATAGCTGCCTGTCTCTTGCCAGAGCCTTTTGCTGCCACAGAGAAAGGCTCTGGCAGAAAGGAAAGACTCCAGCAGTGGGGATGCAGCAGGGAAAGGCTCTGGCACCTCTCCACTGCTGGAGCCTTTCTTCGTTTCCTCCCCATTGCTGAAGCCTGTCTTTGTGGTGTGCAGCATACTGTAGTGACAAGTGTGGACACAGTCTGCTTTTCATTGTGTTGTGTAGCTACATATGTAGAGCCTGTACTCTACATGCTGCCCTAAGTGTAGACGTAGCATTAGAGATTTGTGCCATGTTACGAATTTGAATTGGCCTGTCAGTGTCTAGCCATTGGTTCTCATTATGCCTTTCTCCACTTAAGAGCTGTTTAGTACCCAGTATTTTTTCCTTGTCAAGTACTTATACAATGTAACCAAGTCACCTCAGTTGTCCTGATACACTATGCAGATTGAGCTCATTTCATAGCTCACAGTAAGACATTTTCTCCAGCCCTTAAGTCATTTATGTGGCTCTTATGCACCCTTTCCAATTTTTCAACATCCTTCTTTAATATGGACACCAAACCTATACTCAGTATTCCAACATCAGTCTTTAATTCTTTTTCAATAATAGCCTTGAAGTTCCCATAATTCTCTGTCTCTCAATAACATTGATCTATATGTGATGTCTCAATAAAGAGTAGGCTGTCGGTCACTGGGTCCATTTTCTCAGTATGCACCATATTACATTTATCACTAGATTTGAACGTGTGGAGCTGGGCTAAAGTCTTCTGGTAAACAGCTTACATCTGTGGGTTTCTCATCCCTTGGTGTTCGGCTGAAGTTTAAATCTGTTCACTGCTCATTTCCTTTCTGTGTTTTTGCTTTAAGGGGTGAGTGTTCCCCACAAGGGTTATTGTTTTGCAATGGAATAAGAGGCTTTATTGTTTACTGGATTGTTTTTATTCTTTGTACAATACCTAGGGACTTTTGATGGGTGCTTTATAAAATGAAAAATAAACAAAGGAATACCGCCTATTAGTTGTGCAATCACAGTGCCTGCAGCCAGGACATCAGCCATGGCACTAGCAATGAGTCTCACAGTGCTAGGCCTGGCAGAGGGATTAGTGCTGCAGCATTTTATAAAGAGTAATCAGGCAAACTTTTACAATTCTTGGCGGGAGGAGGGGGATTTTTGTATTTTATTGGCAGCTTCCATTCCCTGTTTTATTTTTATGATTCTTTAGCATAACAAAAAAGAAACAAACTAGAAAAGTCAATATGGTTTAGACAGAGAAGTCAACAACAAGCAACCCATAAAAGCTTAATCTGCATTTGGAGTGAACCGCTCACTGCTGTGTGTAAAGTACGTCAGCTCCACACAGCTCCTCACAACCCCACCACTCCAGAAAGAATGTCATGATACTAATGTTGAGAGTTGGTGTCCTGGCAGAAACAAGTGCATATGCAGAGGGCAGGGCATGCTAACTGAACACCATGATGACACCATGATTACTCACAGCATACAACTGAGGGATGGACATTCTAACATTAGCACAGAGGGCAAAGTATGAAGTGCCTAATATGAAACAGATACTTCTTTAGAACACTTTTCCAAAATACACCTCAGAGTGAGCAGAATTAGACAAATGAGGAGCATTTTGCAAAATCCCACTCTTTATTTTTTGTTCGTCTTATTTTTTACTTGTCCTGATGCCTCTTTTCCTATTTTCCCCTTTTTTTAATTCTGCTTATGCCCTCAGTTCTATTCTTCTTTCCTCCCCTTAACAACATGAAGATTTTTTCTTCCTCTCCCAACTCTTCCATTCTACAAAGGACAGAGGTCTCTCCTGCCAGTAGCTCTACATGTGTTGTCTAGAGCAGTGTTTCACTATGATCATTCAGGCAGCAGAGCAATTGCATGGAAACAGACGCTTCGCTTAATTGGTTGCAGGGTAAGACTTCTGCTAGGGACCTGTGCTTTACAATAGAGACAGATATAATGAGGATGGGGTGCAAACAATTCCGCTTAGCTCTTCGACAGCACTTTTTATTCATACATGTCAAAGCAATCTTATGTTACATCTACACTACATACCTACCCTCCTTTTGGCTATGTCTACACCATGAGCTAGGGGTGTGATTCCAAGTTCCTGTAGAAGTACTTGCAGTAGCTCTCATTGAAGTAATGTGAGTACAATTAACAGTGTAGCCATGGTAGCACTGATAGCAGCAGTGGTGGGATGGATGAGCTGTGCCAAGTACAAATGTGCCTGAAACTGGTGGGTACATACTCCCCATGGCTCAGCCATGCCTCCACTGCCAAATACTCATGCCATTGCAGTTACACTGCTATTATACTCATGCTATCTCTCATTGAGCTAGCATGGATACGTGTACACAAGCAGGGGAATCATAGCCCTAGCTTGTAGGAAAGTGTAGCCAAAAGGAAGATTGGTATCATTATTCCCATTTTACAGGCAAGGAAACTGAGGCATGGAGTGGTGAAGTGACCTACCCAACCTCACACAGGAGAACAGCAGCAGAGCCAGAAACAGAACTTGACTCCTAGGCCAGTGGCCCAGCCCTTGGCCCCAACTTCCTCCTTACTAGAAGGCTCAGACATTGTAGTTATGTAACATTATCCTGAAGGGACAGCGATAGAATGTTACAGAGAACAATCTCTCATCTATATCATAGAAGATCAGGGTTGGAAGGGACCTCAGGAGGTCAGCTAGTCCAACCCCCTGCTCAAAGCCAGGCCAACCCCCCGACGGATTTTTGCCCCCATATCCCTAAGTGGCCCCCTCAAGGATTAAACTCACAACCCTGGGTTTAGCAGGCGAATGCTCAAACCACTGAGCTAGCCCTCCCTCACCTACTACTGTACTTCAAATATTATGTATCTCCCTATGGATTTTTAGCGCTGCAGACATCACAGTATGTAGCTGTGGTATAGTAAGAGCATTAGCCTGCTAAACCCAGGGTTGTGAGTTCAATCCTTGAGGGGGCCAGTTAGGGATCTGGGGCAAAAATTGGTCCTGCTAGTGAAGGCAGGGGGCTGGACTCAATGACTTTTCAAGGTCCCTTCCAGTTCTAGGAGATTGGTATATCTCTAATTATTACCTAACCTATACTATCTCCGTGATGTTATGCTATTATATTGAAATATACTATTCTCCATTCCTGGGTAAGTAAAGGAGCCACACAAATATGCTGGATTGTATGCAGAATAAAAATTAATTGGCCTCCAGCTTTTGAATAATATCTACAGAAAATCAAGAATATACTGTAGATAATTAGGTCAGACTTGAGCAGGCTCCTAAGCCTGCTTTCCAGCCATAAAGCTTCTACCTCATGGCTGCAGTTACAGTTATGCTGTTTTAATCCAAGGAAAAAGGAGATTTTAAGGGCTTTGTGCTTTGCAACTTTGGGGATTTTCTCTTAGATAATAAACAGCAGAGATTAAAAGTTGTGGGCTTTTTTAAAAAATTATTTATGTATTTATCCTTTGAAACCTGAGATAATAACAGGATTTTGCAGCTGAGAGGAGATGATAATAGAAATAAACTATAACTGATCTTAAAATAGTTAACAGGGTAAGCAATAATGGAGACTTTCACTTCTGCACAAATACTAAGGCATTTAAAATTTACATGAGAAATAAAGAGATTTCTCAGATTCTAAACACCTTACTTCACTCTACATGGGCTTACTCAGAAAAAAAGGCAAATGTTTGAAACTGGAAGATTCAGCAAGCAGAAGCTATTTTTACATAGCTTGTTTTAACCAGCAAGTACAATAAAAATGTTTAAGAGCAACTACATAGTAACCTGAAATTTAAAAATTCCTCTTACACATAACCACCTTACCACCAGTTCCCAGACATAAATGACTCTTGGTATTACTGTAATGAGTGACAGTGCCGGTCAGTCACTAAATACACATGAGGGTCACTGACTATGGCCCAGATCTTGTTTTCTGTAGCAAACAGGTGTACTGCTGCCTGCGCCTACATGCAACATAACGCAGGATCAGAACCCATACCGGCGGGGGGGGAAGCCATGGCACATAGATCATACACGTTTGACAAAGGTACATGCTGGAGTATTGTGTCTTGCTACTTGCCTGAACCGCTGAGTTAAATAAGATAGGCTATTGAATAGTGAAAAAAAATCAGAATTTGAATTGACTTGGATTAATTAACTCTGGTGCTGCTTTGAATACTGAAGTTTAGTTAATTTGCATACAATATATTTCGTGAATGAAGCTCAAAGCTGTGAGCTCAAGGACTAAGTCATGTAAATCTCATTTTACCCCTGAGGTTCTCTCAGACCATGCTCATTTATTATTTAGAAAGGGCAGTACTAACCCTGCTAATTCACACAGTTTGAACCCTTGAATCTAGAGGTCAGGGACTGGTGAGAGTCTCTCCCCCTTTGATGCCTACTTTTCACTATTTCTGAACGTAACAGGTGAATGGCAACATTTGCCAGCTTTTCTAAGTGTCTATAAGCTCTAATTTAAAATACTTTAGGACAAGAATTTCAAAAATAGGAGCCTAAAGTTAGACTCTTAAATCTGTATTTAGGGACACTTAAATATGTAGTCTATTTTTAAAAGTGCTGAGCACCCAGCAGCTCTCATTCCCGTCAATGGAGGTGTGAGGTAAAAGGTAGCAGGATGAAGATGGGGTGGGAGTGGAGTAGGGCATCCCATAAAGACTTACCAGTCTTCTACCCTAAAGTCACTGGGTATCTCACAATCTCTCCAGCTGAAGATGTTATACTTTGAATACACCATATAATCATTCATTGGAGGCACACTGGATCTCTCAGGTGAGTCCCCTACCTACTGCTCTACAGAATCATTCTCCCTCTTTCTTTGGCCTAATAAATGTTTAAGCATTTCATACAAAATTAACCAAGTTGGACAGGAAAGACTGAGAAAACCCCAGCCTTGAATACCCTATGGGTGGGACACTCATCTTGGGGTGGGACAGACCTGCACTCAACTCTCTTTTTCACTTCAAGCAAAGTGGGGATTTGAAGCAGAATCTCCTCTAGTCAGGAAAAAAAATGTATCACCTAACAGTAGCTAGGGGAGCACCACTCTCCTTCTTAGCTGTGTTTTGGGTAGGGCCCAATCTAGTAGGTTGCCCTGAGGACCCACAAAGAAGATAGGCAAGGGAATGCCTAGTTTTAGAATTCCACTGTGAGCTAGGTGTTGTGCTGTTTGGTGGTGTCAGGACTCAGGTGGCTGTGCACATGTCCAGCAGCAGAAATGTGGGTATTTAGGGGACATTCTCAGTGAAAATGTAGGCATCCAGTCATTTTAGGAACTTAGAGGGTTAGGCAGCAGCTGAGCAGGGGGGTTGTGAATTCCAAGGGTGCCTCCATATTGCACTTAGGCACCTAAAGTGGCAACTAAGCACCTACATTACCCTTGTGAACCCAGTCTAGAGTTTCTAACTATTCTTGATCAGCTTGATTGTAGAACTTCAAATTTTACAATCAAATAATGCTGGTCAGGCATTCTTTGTCAAATGCATTATTCCAATATGCTGTTATTTGTCAAAATAATTATTCAACAAATAGTTCTTCGGCAGCATTTGACCAGTTCCATAGGTGGTTGAATACTATTCATTGAATAAATAATTTAATGTATAATTGCAATATTGATTGAATAATTCATGGGAAGAATATTTTTTCAAGTATTTTATCAGCACTATTAAATACTGTACCAGTAAAATCTAGGATATAATCTAGTTAAAACTAATTAAAGGCTTATTTATAAATTATGGCCTTATTCTTTGGTAAACTCGTCTCTGCTTTATAAAGTCTGCATGAGTAAACAGATGGTAGCTACGGTCTGGATAGCCAACAAAGATGTGAGGACTCAGAACCACAGCGCTCTTAACTCATAGTTTCATATGCATTGCTAACTACACATTAGTAATCCAAGATATATTAATAAAGCATATGTTGAAAAAGATTGTGCGTATGTATTGTAAGTCAGAGTTAAGGTTTTTATGGGAATGTATAGGTTAAATTTCATGTAATTAACATAATGTCTGAATTATTAGGATAATACACTTCTGTAAATGAGCTTAACTAATCATTTGCAGTCATTATCATGCTTAAAACATTTTACTGAAATGTTCTTTTCATATATTTTTTCTATATAAGTGTTATTATATATGGTAGATGATAAGTAGACTTCTGAGGATTAGATTGTTATTGTCAGTAAACATCAATTTCACTGTGCATGCACAAACCAAGGGAAAATATTTCCATCAATAATAATCTAAATGTACAGATAGGCAAAGTCAGAAAAATGCTTCTTGAGAACTTAGAATTTCATTTAAGGATATTTACTTTGTATATCTTTACATGTGATGATGACAATTTGTGTTATAGGTTAATTTATTCATAGACTCTAAAGCCACAAGTGACCATTGTGATAATCTAGTCTGACCTAATATATATTACAGACCATAGACCTTCCCCAAAATACTTCCTCCAGTATATCTTTTAGAAAAATATCCAGTCTTGATTTAAAAATTGTCAATCTCGATGTAAAAAATTTTAATGGTTACAAAGCTTAAACATTTTTTATCTCAAAATATATTGTCATTAAATAATTATTGTCTGACCCCCCCCATTCTCTGACTCCCCCCATAATGTCCCACAATTGTGAAAATTTAAACTAATAAAAATCACACAAAATGCTTAAAACCCATAATTTTGCACAACTGAAAATTCAAACTGAAAAAATTTGAAAATTAGAAAAATTAGAAAATTAGAAAAATTACGAATGAATATTGACATTATCCAGGGGTGGGCAAACTACAGCCCATGGGCCGGATCCGGCCTGCCATCCATTTTAATTCGGCCCTCAAGCTCTCATTAGGGAGCGAGGTCTGGGGCTTGCCCCTCTCTGGCACTCCAGCTGGGAAGCAGGGTTGGGGGCCGCTCCACGCAGCTCCCAGAAGCAGCAGCCTCCAGTTCCTACACGTAGGGGCAGCCAGGGAGCTCTGCCCTGCATGCTCCCCCGCCCCAAGCGCCACCCCCGAAGCACCCATTGGCCAGGAAGTGCGAGCCAATGGGAGCTGCAGAGGCAGTGCCTGCAGACGAGATAGTGTGCAGAGCTGCCTGGCAGCATCTCCATATAGGAGCTAGAGAAGGGACATGCCACTGCTTCCAGGAGCCACTTGAGGTAAGTGCCGCCTGGAGCCTGCACCCCTGAGCCTCCCCCCATGCCCCAACCCTCTGCCCCAGCCCTGATCCCCCTCCTGCTCTCCAAACCCCTCTGTCCCATCCTGGAGCACCGTCCTGCACCCCAAACCCCTAATCCCCAGCCCCAACCCAGAGCTCACACCCCCAACCAGAGCCCTCACCCACTCCCACACCCCAACCCCAATTTTGTGAGTATTCATGGCCCACCATACAATTTCTATTCCCAGATGTGGCCCTCGGGCCAAAAAGTTTGTCCACCCCTGACATTATCAGTCAAATTAAAACAAAATCAAGTTCTGCCACCTAATAAGTTAGCAACTTTGTGCGTACAAGACTTATATCTATAGATACAATTATAGATTTATAGATGGCATTTAGATTTGGCATACATTTAACTTCCAGTAAAATCGCTATCTTAATCACTCTTCTGGGATAGTTTTGAAGCCAAAAGCTGTTAATAAACTGACTAATAGGTTTCAGATTTCAGTAGGGAGGGACAATTTTCAGCGTGGGTTCAGAGGCCTTTTACATCCCTTGAAGCTCCGGGATTTGTTTGTTTGTTTCCTCTATCTAAATGGTGTCCCTGCTAGTAGAATATTAAAATTTTTCAGGGGCATATTCTTACTTTTGCCACCTATACATGACTGTGAATCTAGTTTTCAGCCATGAAGTTCCCTTTCATGCCTATCTCTGGTATTTAAAATGCCTGCCTTGCTCTCAACTCTGTGATGAAGAATTTAGATTGGATGCAAAGGATCAGGCTAGCACTTTTAGTGAAACCTCATTACTCTGAGTAGTGAAATATGTATATGCAGGTGAGATCCATTTACAAAATGGATCATCATCGAAAGAATGGTGGGGAGGCAGCAGAGGGAGAGCTGTTCACAAGATTATCCTGTTAGAAGGATTTTCAGTACATGGGATTATCTATAATGAGATTAACCACTAGGAGATCAAATTCTGAATGGATGCTCCAGGGAGAGACAAAATGCCCACTAAAACAATAGAGAAGTGGGAGGTGAGAGCTACAGCAACTAAGAAAAAGTCTACACTTAAGAACATTGTTTTTCAGGTACTACAAAAAGGGGAAGAATGGTGGCAAATTTTCAGGAATGCAGATCAAGTGTGCTTGTACCATCAACAAGAGGAGTGCAGACAATGTTAGGAAGAGTGTGGCTTCTGAAGAGTGTGTTAAGATGTGATAAAAACTGGTTATAGACTATTTATTAATGAATTGCTGAGGATCCATAGTGAGAGTTGCTAGATGACTATGCAAACAGTCACAACATGCATTATATTTCATATGCTTTTAGAGGAATCCCATTCAAAGGCATTTTAAATGCAGGCAAAATCGATATAATAGTGTGAGCAGAAGGAGAGCAATCACAATTCCCAGAGACTGTGTGAAAACACTGTGTGAAATATGTTCTGAAAATTATATGGGATTTTTTTTCGTAGAGATTCACTTGATAAAACATTGGTGTTCTCAGAAATGCAAAATTATATACCCCTTTTCACTGGTGCCATTTCTACAATAAGTTCAAGGCAGCTTTTGTCAGAAAACCAGAAAAATGTGTTTAAAAGGTGGCAACATTTGCAAAGTCACTGTCCTTATTTTCCAATAGGCTTCAAATGGAGGCGTTTTTGCACTTGTAATATATTGCAGCTTCAACTAGTAGGCTAGATTGTGCTTTTAAGGAATAGCTCTAATTAGAGGCTGAGGTGGCACTGTCCCTCAAGGGGAAATAACGGAAAGTCTGTGGGATCAGTATAGAAATGGAAGCCCAACCATGGCCTTGTCCATTCCCTGTGGGGGTATTGTGCGCCTCTGGAGGTTCACAGAGGAAGAAGTTCAGGTGAAGCCCCAGGTATCTATGTGTTGGCTAGTATGCTAGATAGTTAGGAAGTATGGGTAGAAAGAAAGGTTGGAGAACTGAATAACTACCTTTCTCTAACACTTCTTGATATCAAACATGAATTTGATACTAATACATGATAGTTTGTTAACCACCAAAATAATTGACTTCACACCATTTTATTTTCTTTAAGTATGTCAAACCAAATAGAAAATACTTTTGTTTTCAGCTTGTTCTCATCTGGGATATAGTGTGCTAGACAAAGGTTTGAATTGTGCAAACTTGCTATTTAAGAAAAAATGTGCTACATCAGCATTTTCCACAAAGAAATTATTTGCAGAGCTATAACTAACCTAATTACTCACCATTGTTGCAAGGAAGCATATTAATGTGCTACATATACTATTAGTACATACAACACAGATATGATCTACAAAGATTGAATTACAGTGGAAGGTTAAATAGAAGTAAAGGCAGCTATATATCTTCTGTTATATGTGCTCCTTTTTAAATATCTATTTTTCATTTGATAGTTTCTCATTCCCTTAGGTACAGCATGAACTTAAAAGTAACCTAGATTCTTCACAGGACTTTTAGAGTATATGATGGATCAATAATTTGTTGGTTTGTTTATGAAATATGCCAACTTACTGGGACAGAGTCATTTTTAAGAGGAAGCAAAGATCAATATATATGTGCATAGATTTATGGATGTCTTTGTTACAATCAGAATAATTCTTTCTGTTAAAGAACTCTAAAAGGCAAACTTGGCTTTTCTTTTACATTGATGTATTAGCTTGTGAAGGTCACTTTAATTCTGAATACTAAGAAATACCACTTGGTGAGGCTTTTATTCTGATAAAATCCTTTTTAAATTTTATTTGAACAGCATAAGTTCTAAAACACAGGCAACAAGCCTGCTAACGCTTTAAAAAGTTATAATCATTAAGATTTGTCCATTTTCTTGGATGTGTCAAATGTTTGCTTAAAACTATGAATCTTAACATCCACTGTTCAAAAGAACCATAAAATATCTTCTCTAAAACAAGGATTGAGATGCAATCTTAAAAATAAAATATCTGATTAGAATGCTACTTAAGAAATAAACTACTGCATATACATCAGTCTATCTTTACAAAACAGACACGGGATCAAATTCTTCCTTCATTTACACCCATGGAATCCCATTCATATCAGAATTGCTGGATGGTTGTAAGTGAGGATAATATCATTTATATCAATAGGGTTACATGGGTGTATCTATTGGACATATTACTGTGTAGCACTACTGGACTTGGTACATAGAATGGTTTGTCTATCCACACATATATAGTTGCATGGATTTAACTGAGGACAAAATTTGGCCCTCATTTTTAAAAATAACTATGCTTTATTATGTCACTTTAAAACTTGTACAGAAAATAATAAAACACAGAGAGAGAGAGAGAGAGAGAGTTTTCTGCAATATGGCAGGTGAGATTGTCATCTTTGGAGTAAAAAATGTGTATAAGGAGAAAAGATGATCCAAAAGCTGACCAAAACAAGAGAACGTAAACTGTACCCTATTCTCCCATCAAATCCCTGGGTCTAGAAGAAAAGACAACTTTGACAGAGGTAACAGCACCCATATTTATGGCTTCTAAGAACTAGCACACAGGAGATTTGGCTCAGATGTGAAAGCTTTCTCTGAGCCATAGCACAAAGTTTGTGACAGATGTCAGTAGCAACAATTCTCCTGTCACATGCATGCAACACAATTGATAAAATGTCCAATAGCCAGTTCTCTCACAAAATGAGTAAGTTACACCAAAAAACATGCAACGATGTCTAATAGTGCTACACAATAATACAGTATTACTTCTGATGTAGCTGGGAATGCCTTTTAGGTCTGGAATGGTGTTCCTATTGACAAACAAGTAATTGGAAATGCAGTGTATAGCTGCATTCAATCAAAAAGTAGTAAATGAACAAGAACCATGGTAGAAATCCTCGCACTGTTAAAGTCAATTGGAGTTTTGCAACTGAATCAATGGGGGCCAAGATTTTTCCCTTATCTTTGATACCTGACCTATTCCAAAAAAAAACAAAAATGGAAACAGTGTGTCCGCATTTAGTAGAATACACTGGAGCACCAAATGACATACATCTTATTGCATACAACTTCCAATATATACCTATTGCTGCTCACCATGACAGCCATATGACAAACTATTCTTAAATCACTGTGACACTGGTCCATCCTGCAGTCTAAATCCACTATTATCAGCTGTGGTGCCACATAGGCAGAGTGGACTGGGCAGGCTAAAGCTCAATAAGGCAAACATAGCTCTTTTGTGGTGCCTTTGGAGGAGAAAGTGTTGAGGAGGAGATGTGGAGTCTGATCCAAAGCCCAGCGAAGTCAGTGGAAAGACTCCTATTGAATTCAGAAGGCTTTGGACCTATGTCTTCCTTTTTAAAAGATATGCTGATGTTTTCTAGAGAGTTACTAAAAAGTGAGCAAGCCATCTGCACCCTTTATCCCCTCACCCATGATGGCAGTTTTGCGTGTAATTTACTCAATTTTTTTAAAGGACTGGACACTGATCCTTCATTGAATGTGTTGCATGCATCAGATAGGAGATAATTGGGCCCTAAAACTGGGACTTAATATTTAATTTACTTTAATTTAATAGATAAGGGAAAAAAAATTCTAATCTTCCATTTGTTCAAAAAAGGAACATTAAAAAAGGTTGGGGGTGAACATTATCACAAAAATAAATCATAACATGCTACAAAGAAAAGGTATATTAAAGAATGAATTATTCTGCTTTCTTCATGCATAATTATATTTATTGACTTTTCAAACAAAAGAAGAATGAATATTATTAAAGAATGAAAAACAATATTTATTGTTAAATGGGAACAATGGGTAATTGTATCATTAAGGTTGTTGTTTACTTGATCCATAATTACTAAAGCCATTTCACAAACTTTGCTCAGGAAACAAGACACAGTGAAATTGATTTTTGCATATCAGGTGCTATGCCAGAATGTACCCCTGTGTCCACACCCTACACACAGTTGTAACAATCTTTGTACAAAGTATGCTTTGTGAGGTACCATCTGAAAACTCATAATATGCTACTCATTATTGTCCTGATAAAATATGTGTGGCAAATGTGTATGTGAATGTGACAGGTTGGACCCACCCCCATCCAGGGTGCCACCTGATGTGCTGGGGTCCCACTGAGCCTGCCTGCTCCACCACCCATTCTACCAGCCTAGGCTTCCTCATCCTGTCCTTGCAGTGCCAAGCCCTCAAGCCTTCTCTGGCACACACACAGGTAAGGCCACACCCAGCTATAGACACAGACTGAAATCAACTCTGTGTGGGAGGATTCAGCTCAGGGATTTACCCAGCACTCACATGCACACCTCCTGTCTGGCTGCAGATATAGGCAGGAATGACTTGCATACTGGAGGCTGTTTGTGAGTGGTCCAGACTAAAGCTAGAGCAGCAAGACATTGTAAAGGGCACCCCAGGTTGGAGGGCAGGTGTGACACAGATACTCACTAGTCTAGATTGTACTAGTCTAGATTGGTATGTCACAGGTGCCTAAGCAAGATTATGAACATAAGAACATAAAAATGGCCGTACCAGGTCAGACCAAAGGTCCATCTAGCCCAGTATCTGTCTACCAACAGTGGCCAATGCCAGGTGCCCCAGAGGGAGTGAACCTAACAGGCAATGATCAAGTGATCTCTCTCCTGCCATCCATCTCCATCCTCTGACGAACAGAGGCTAGGGACACCATTCCTTACCCATCCTGGCTAATAGCCATTTATGGACTTAGCCACCATGAATTTATCCAGTTCCCTTTTAAACATTGTTATAGTCCTAGCCTTCACAACCTCCTCAGGTAAGAAGTTCCACAAGTTGACTGTGCGCTGCGTGAAGAAGAGCTTCCTTTTATTTGTTTTAAACCTGCTGCCTATTAATTTCATTTGGTGACCCCTAGTTCTTGTATTATGGGAATAAGTAAATAAGGAAAAGTTATCCACTTTCTCAACATCACTCATGATTTTATATACCTCTATCATATCCCCCCTTAGTCTCCTCTTTTCCAAGCTGAAGAGTCCTAGCCTCTTTAATCTTTCCTCGTATGGGACCCTCTCCAAACCCCTAATCATTTTAGTTGCCCTTTTCTGAACCTTTTCTAGTGCTAGAATATCTTTTTTGAGGTGAGGAGACCACATCTGTACACAATATTCGAGATGTGGGCGTACCATGGATTTATATAAGGGCAATAATATATTCTCAGTCTTATTCTCTATCCCCTTTTTAATGATTCCTAACATCCTGTTTGCTTTTTTGACCGCCTCTGCACACTGCGTGGACATCTTCAGAGAACTATCCACGATGACTCCAAGATCTTTTTCCTGACTCGTTGTAGCTAAATTAGCCCCCATCATATTGTATGTATAGTTGGGGTTATTTTTTCCAATGTGCATTACTTTACATTTATCCACATTAAATTTCATTTGCCATTTTGTTGCCCAATCATCTTATTGATCTTTGTGTATCTTCCCAAAAAACTTTGGAATATTCAAAAGTCTTTAAATTGGTGTGGGAAGGGAATTACATGATGCAATCAACTCAGCTCCAACCAAATTCTGCTCTATTTACTACTGGGTGCTCTCTTTCTCTCCCTCTCTCTTCCCAACCCTGTCTTTCTGTGACATCTGTCAAAGGGAATCAAAACATCACTAAAACCCCAAAACAGGGAGTGAAGAAAAAAGGCCACCAATTAAAGCATCTCAAAATGGCAAACAAGCTCCTAAATTAAAGTAAAATGAAATGGGAAGTAAAAATCAAAAGACATCACAAAATTCTCAACCAGTGTTATGGACCCTAAATTTGAGGCATTTTAGACAATTTTATAACAATCCACAGATAACTCCCAAGTGGATATTTTCTTAAACTAATTAGATGACACTGAGCCATGAATCACTAGTCTGGAAAAGACCACAACATGATGGAAAATATGCTGCAAATCTTACATAATAAGTTCTGTTTTCTAGAGGAAATCATGCCAAGCACCAAAATCTTCATATTGTTGACCTTACAGAATCACAAAAATGTAGGGCTGGAAGTGACCTTGAGAAATCATCAAGTACAGTCCCCTGTGTTGAGGCAGGACCAAGTAAATCTAGACCATCCCTGAAAGGCGTTTGCCCAACCTGTTGATGGAGATTCCATAATTTCCTCTCTTGGAAGCCTGTTCCAGAGCTTAATGACCCTTATTGTTCGGAAGTTTTTCCTAATATATAATCTAAATCCCCCTTGCTGCAGATTAAGCCCATTACTTCTTGTCCTACCTTTAGTGGACATGAACAATTGATCACAGTCCTCTTTAAAACAGCCCAAAACATATCTCAAGTCCCTTAGTTTTCTCTTCTCAAGACTAAACAAGCCAAATTTCTTTACTCTTCCTCAAAGGTCAAGTTTTCTAAACTTTTTATGATTTTTGTTGCTCTCATCTTCACTCTTTCCAATTTTTCCACATCTTTCCTAAAGTGTGGTGCCCAGAATTGGACACAGTATTCCATCCCAGGCCTCACCAGTGCCAAGTAGAGTGAGACAGTTACCGCCCATGTCTTACATACGGTACTCCTGTAAATACACCTCAGAATATTAGCCTTTTTTGCAACTGCATCACATTGTTGAGTCAGATTCAGTTTGTGATCCACTATAACCTTCACCTACCAGTACTACCACCTAGTCAATTATTCCTCAGTCTGCAATTGTGCATTTGATTTTGTCTTCCTAAGTGAAGTACTTTGTACTTGTCTTTATAGAATTTCATCTTGCTGATTTCAGACCAATTCTTCAATTTGTCAAGGTCATTTTGAATTCTAATCTTTCTTAAAAGAGTTATCAATAAGACTAGGGTTTTTATTTGTTCTCTTTGCATACAGTGTCTCTTAATGTGTGAACTGAACTGGGTGTCTTACAATCAAAAGATGTTACTGCATGTGACACTCTGTACCAAGTAGCACCTTGGAACCCCCAAGTAGCACCTTGGAACCCCCAAATGTGATATGATTATCATATGTTTTGTACAAAGTATTCCTGCATCATTGTAAAAGTCTTGATCTGTTGAACATTAATATCCTGTTGGATTTTTTGTGGTATCATGGTATGTGAAGTTATGAAGTTTTGCTATGTGTGTGTTACTGAAATACGCTGTGAAGTTGGGAACACTCAAAACCAGCTTTACAGGTACAACAATGGAGTAGCCAGACAGCAGTTAAGGGCTGGTCAACACCCATCAAGGAAAGATCCACTACCCTGGAAAATGTATACAATGGAGACTGCCTGTTCCCCACATCATAGCAAAAGATCTTTCCAGCAAGCTGGAGGAAACTATAAAAAGGAGAAGTGACATCATCACTTGGCCTCACTCCCCTCACAACTCAACACCTGGAAACATGTCTGGAGGAGAAAGACTTTGAACTGTGGGAGGGTGATCTCAGGTGGGAAAAGAGTCCCAACTTGTACATTGAGGATCTGTGACCCGTTTATACCATCTGTTAGGATGAGACACTGATTCAAATCCTGTTTAGTTTGTAGAATTCAGACTGCAAATTTACTTTTATTTCTTAGGTAATCAACTTTGATATCTACACTTGCTACTTATAATCACTTAAAATCTATCTTTCTGTAGTTAATAAATCTGTTTTATATTTTATCTAAAATAGTGTGTTTTAGTTGAAGTGCTTGGGAAATCTGAGCTCAGTTTACAAAGACTAGCGTGTGTTCCCTCCACATCGAAGGAGGGGGTGAACTTAATGAACTTACACTGGTCAGGCTTCTGACCAGTACAAGATGGTACAATTCTGGGGTGCAAGGCTGGGGAAGTGGGGAAAATTGACTGAAGCTTCTCTATTGTTGGTTCATGAGTGGCTGGGAAAAGCATTCATGTATTAACAGTTGGGTGTGTCTCTGCCTGTCAGTTTCTGTATAAGTGTAGAACCTGTCAGAGGTTTGTGGCTTGACACAGCATCACAGTGTAAGAGGGATATCCTAGGCTGCTGTGACAGAGGCCTCAGCAGTAGCACAGTCCAGGTTGCACCTTGGGGACCCTGACACAGTGCATCTGAGACCCATTCCAAAACCTAGAAGCCACTA